>NC_091232.1:12660958-12673765 GCF_040958095.1 Procambarus clarkii
GGAGTGTGTGTGGTGGAGTGTGTGTGGTGGAGTGTGTGTGGTGGAGCTGCGTAGGATATTATTTACCTGCAACACCTGTGATACACTTGGCTTCCAACATAGGAGAGAGCTAGGAATGTATTGCATGGCACACCTGAAACCCTCCACCCCCCACCCCACCCTCTCTCTCTCTCTCTCTCTCTCTCTCTCTCTCTCTCTCTCTCTCTCTCTCTCTCTCTCTCTCTCTCTCTCTCTCTCTCTAGCTTTCACCGAGTTAATAGGGCTGCTGAAAGGTGGGATTAAGAGGGAAGAAGCTGCCGTCATGGTGCGTTTACAGCTTGTTGGAAAGAGAATCTAGTGACGTCTCCTGTGACCTGCGATAAAACAGGCTGATGCCAGAATGTTCTTGAGAGCTTGGTGATCCAGCTGGCTAATTTGCCCTTTGTTCCCCAATGTAATATACAGATACTGATATATTGTCATTCTCGTTTGTCTGTAACTTTGTCTCTCGTTCCTCTCTCTCTCTCTCTCTCTCTCTCTCTCTCTCTCTCTCTCTCTCTCTCTCTCTCTCTCTCTCTCTCTCTCTCTCTCTCTCTCTCTCTCTCTCTCTCTCTCAGTAGCTCATTCTATAGGAATTCATTCTATATCTCATTCTCAAGAAGAATTCATACAACGGGTAATCCAAAAATAACAGATGGCGATGGACGAAGTAAAAGTCGGTCAACATAAATTAATTATGACATAAATCACAACTGTTTCATCGTGTCTCTCACAGTTTCCTCAATTCTATTTTTACAGATCTGTCACATTCCTAAGCTGTGCAAAAGAGACCTTCAGCCCTCAAGGTAACTATAAAAAGTATGAAAAAAGTAGAAATAAGTATGATGAGATGAGTAGTGAGTGTGAGCGATGGGATGGGGAGGGAGAGACGGAAGGGACGGGGTGTAGAGTGCATGTAATGGGAGCAGGTGGGTGGGAGGGGAGATTAGTATATATATGTGTAGGGTATGGGAAGTTAAACAGGGCACATTTCCTGTGCCAGGTGAGTACGACGGGGCTCACCATAGCCCGTACTGCTTGGAACTGTTTGTTCCGAGTAGCTGAATCTAAAACAACAACAACAACGGAAGGGAAATTATGGGAAAGTGTTTTCACGGGCTATTCATGCCCATGCCATCTCTTGGGTGGCTTAATCTTCAACAATAATGGGAAGGCGGTTGTATGTAGTGGCTTACCTCGCATTTCGACCATCAGCTGTTATATATAATAAACCTGTTCACTGGTTTTCTTACGATCTCACTATAGCCCGGGGTACATGGATTTTTTTTTCCTGAGTAGCTGAATCTACAGCAACAACACTGGCTTTCCCCTTATTATATTTACATATATGCATATTGCGTTAGCTGATATCGACAACTTCTTCATCTAATTCACTTCAGTCATATAGCGTTCATTCGCTGAAGGATGACGTTCTTAATGACATCTCTGACTCATTTTTGACAATAATCATTGTTTCATACAAAGACAATGATTAGACCGTACTCTTGAACTAAGATTCTCGAGACAAAACCACAACCACTTATGTATACCATCAATTATACACTAGAAACTCCATTTCATTACGAAAGTGATGGCTGGAACATCAATGTAACTCCTTGACTCAGTATGCTAATATAAGAACGGAATATACTGTCACCAAAATATTCTCCTCGGTACTGGCTACAGCGTCCTGCCTCGAGTCATTAACGTGTTGAAAGGAGGTGATGAGCCCCAAAAGACTCCGATGTTTGCTCGCTCGAAGCTGCAAACCGTGATCCAATTTGTTATGGGAGATTAAGAATTTGATTCGTTGCCAAGAGATGATTTTGGACATAAATAAATGGAAATGGTGGGAAGGAAAGGGCAATATAGAGATTAAATGAGAAGGAAGAGAGAGAGAGAGAGAGAGAGAGAGAGAGAGAGAGAGAGAGAGAGAGAGAGAGAGAGAGAGAGAGAGAGAGAGAGAGAGAGAGAGAGAGAGAGAGAGAGAGAGAGAGAGAGTGAGAGAGAGAGAACAAGGTCGAAGGTGCAGATGGAATGGAGAATAAGCAGGTAGGTTATCTTGAGGTTATCTTGAGATGATTTCGGGGCTTTAGTGTCCCCGCGGCCCGGTCCTCGACCAGGCCTCAACCCCCAGGAAGCAGCCCGTGACAGCTGACTAACTCCCAGGTACCTATTTACTGCTAGGTAACAGTCAACAGGTAGGAATAAACAAGAACACGTTCATTTTGATCTTGACATTACACTAATGACAAGCTTCATCATAGCTTGTTGGTCGTGTCGGGTCTTATATCCAAATTTAATGTGTGGCTAGGTGCTTCCCTATCAGAGTTTACCTATCAGTGACTGCGCAGAAGTGAGGTCTAGGTCCTTATGCCTCCCCTACAATGTTGTACCTATTGTGTAAAAATATAACGTCTGGCGTTCGAGTTCATTGTCGTGTGTAGCACAAAAGGTGCGAATTCTCCCCCCAAAAATGATGATAAATCATCGTTTCGAGCGAGACTCTTCACTTCACTATATACTTCCACCAATTATTCTCCTTCTTCTAACTTCTCTATATCATTATATTGACTCACAGCTCATCATTGGCTTCTTGTCCTGCTGGCACACTTGCGAAACAATTTGACATTATCCACTATGTCAAGTCCTGTTAGGGTCTTATATATTGTACCGATGTATCATCATTCCACTATAATGCAAAATTATCGCTCAGTTTTCTTCACACTACAATTCTTTACGTTCAGGGACGCGCCTCTATATATATATATATATATATATATATATATATATATATATATATATATATATATATATATATATATATATATATATATATATATATATATATATATATATATATATATATATATATGTTTATATATACAGTACACATTTATAAAGCTCCAGTGGTAATCTTACATAGGTGTTGTCCATTGCCCGAAATACTTCGTTGTTCAGACTTATGTCAGCTTTGCATATGCCGCTAATGCTATTTTGAGTACATGGATCTCTGGACACAGGCATGGTATTATATTATCAAATTTCGTTTCCATTTCAGATTCTGGGATCTACTTTCTGAATTCTGTGAACATCGTTCGCAAACATCGACATATGGGAGGCTACCTATGTGCATGCACACGTGTGTGTGCGCGCGTGTGTGTGTGAATACGTTATGTGTGTGTGTGTGTGTTTGCGTGTTTCTTGTGACAAAAAAACAGTATTGGCCACAACTCAAGTCTGTGACCTTGCAGTCCACCTGTTAGTACTCCTACCTGTTTTATTGAGATGCCATGTTTCTTAGCGAGAGAGAGAGAGAGAGAGAGAGAGAGAGAGAGAGAGAGAGAGAGAGAGAGAGAGAGAGAGAGAGAGAGAGAGAGAGAGAGAGAGAGAGAGAGAGAGAGAGAGAGAGAGAGACAGATAACAGACAGACTCGGCATTTTCAAGTGGTCAAGTTTACTCACGGCCAGTTTAGCATACGACCTCTTCGATCATTTATCAAGGTGACGTGCATACCAGCTCAGCATTCTCTATAACTGAAGTGTGCCATATTGGACCTCCAGCCACTGACCTTCACCACAATAACATTCCTTCACACTCAACAACGTACCAGCCTCACCTCTCACTGCACCAAACACTAGCCATATCCTCTCTAACTAATCAAGTTCCTAACAACAAATATAGGTCAACTCACCGCCTAGAAACAGCCATCAGTACGTCAACTTCAACAGACTCTCGGTAGAGATACCGGGCGACAGTGCTTACTAATCATTGTCATTCCCGACCCAACTCATCACCTCCACAAACTGCCCTAAGAGCCATTAATCACTAATGATCACCACCACCATCATTACATGCCCTCCAGCTAAAATCACTTGTCATTTTCATAATGACCATCCTCTTCCCACCCTAATTAATCGCAGGAAGTCGATATTAATTTTGCTGACAATAAATGGCAGCTAAATGGGACTCACAGATTTCTTTGGTGCCATTTCTTCCGTTCTTCAATGTTGTTTCATCTCCTAGCGACGTTTATTGTTAATATAGGTAGATAATAGATGATGTTTCTAGCATTGATGAAGTTCCTATTTATATTCATACTATTGTTTCTTGCCCTTGTCTGTATCGTTAATATTGCTCTATCTTATACTCTATATTGTTAATGCTGTTACGTCTCTTAATCTATATTGGATTTATTGCAAATCCTAATCTACATTATTATTGTTCCACCTCCTAGCATGTACTGTTAATATTTGTCCATCTTCCAGTCTGTATTGTTAATATAACCAAAATTATAATCATAATGCAAGTAGTGAGAGTAGAGGGAAAGTTTCTCTCCACCTGGCTCAGGACCAGGTCCTGAGCAAGGTCCTGAGCCAGGTCCTGAGCCAGGTCCTGAGCCAGGTCCTGAGCCAGGTCCTGAGCCAGGTCCTGGGCCAGGTCCTGAGCCAGGTCCTGGGCCAGGTCCTGAGCCAGGTCCTGAGCCAGGTCCTGAGCCAGGTCCTGAGCCAGGTACTGGGCCAGGTCCTGGGCCAGGTCCTTAGCCAGTGAAGGTCTTGTACGTGAGTATGTGGCAGAGTTGTCGGATTTAGTATGTCAAGATGTTCGTCAGTGATCTGTGACCAATATTATCAGCGTCTTATTTTCATCTTGCATATTTGTTGCATAATTATAATGCGTCTCGTAAAGGATAATCGTAAGTGATTGTGATGTTTGGTAACCGTCGTATATTTTGGTGAGCCTTTTCCTGGACAATTTCCAGTTGAAACTTCCGTGTAGTTGGCAGCGTTAGGCTGGCGTTCCTCTCCCTCTGCTGCACCAGTTATAAGCATTGATAGAGTGCCTTGATACTATCTATTTTGTAGCTGTGTTCTTATACCCCTTTCTGTGTCCACGGTGCTTCTTCCTAGTGAAACAGTGCAGAATGTTGACGCAGATTCAGAGACAAATAAGAAGGCACCCAACTGCTGGAGTGGTGGTCACACTCTTCCTCTGGTGGACCGTAACGAGCTTCATCGCCTTCTCCCTCAGGAGCAACTGGGACAGCGACAGTGGTGTGAGTGAAGAGTTATCACATCTGGGACGTGGAGGAGAGGAAGTGCTCTCTCTGAGACATAGAGAGCAGGCGAGGACAAGGAAAGTCTCAAGAAAGACGAGGCACAACAAAGAAAATGGGCGTTCCACAAGACGTCATTCTTCTTTACAAGCCATAGAGAAGCCGAAGGATACCGTAAATAATCTCCATACTGAAAAAGAGTTACGCAGTGAGCATGAAAACCTCGAGGCATATGTTATTCCAACTGAGTCGAGGAAGCGATATGTATTTGCGGATAAACAGAAGTTCAAGCAAGAAAGCTTGCTAAACTTTAATGTGAAGAACAATTCGGAGAACGGGGGAAGTTTTGAAGGGAGTAGAAGACATCTTCTAAGCAAAACAGACTCTGACTCTAACAGCTTGTCAGCTGTCAGTCATGATTCTGCGAGCAAAGATGACGTACTAACAAAATTCGAAAAGCATTATCTCGAGAAAGGAAATATTGAACCAGTTTTTGACAAGACTTTTGTAGCGACTGTATGTGAAAGCAGTCAACCGCCTCACAGTTACCATATCAGCATATCCAGTCAGATGGACCACATGAAAATAATGCTGAAATCACTCGTGATTTCCAGCAAGTCTGCCTTTAAAGTCATACTTGTCACTGACACTCAGGATATCTATGACCTCGTCCTCAATCAGCTCAAGGACTGGCCAGCCAGGTGAGCATGCTTCGTCAGAGAGTTGCCCAAACTAGGGTAATTTTGTATGTATTATTTCAAAGAAATTGATTAACAAAGACCATTAATAACACTCGTTTTATGCTCAGCTTAATGCCTATCAACCACTAGAGGGTTATTAAGGCTACCACAAGTGCTTACTGACACACCAGCAAGAACACTTCAGTGTTGAACATTTTACACAGCTAAAGTACACTCTCAGGTATATACACCGAGAAAGGTGTAACTATTAAATTAATAAGATAAATGTGAAAATTTCCTTAATTCTGTTTAATGTTGTTAGAATAGTGTAGTTTCTTTACACTGCGTCTTTAGATGATGTGTTGTAGAATTCCTGATCCAACGCGTCCTGAACTTCCCTGACCTATTCTTCTTTTTATAAACACTTATCATTGGTATCTGAGTTACATTTATCGAAGACCTTTCTAATGGAACGTTAGTTACTAATAAAGTCGCTTTGGGCTCTCGTCATCCACTTGATAATTCAGGAAAAGTTAAATATTAAACAAACGACGCATTTTAAAGTAGCATACACAAATATATTCATATTAAAGACAAATAAAAGGTACTATTAAAGAGCGTATGCTGTCATTAAGGTAGTGAACGACACGTCCCTGCAGGTATCGATCCAGGCTACTGTTCCAGCGAGCGGTGGCTTGGAGTCCTCTTTTTGAGTCCAACTTCCAAGAAGAGCGGAGGAGCTCTTGCCAGTGGTCGAAGCTCTTCCTGGTGGAGTCGTTGCCGCATGAGCAGGATGTTGTGATATACATAGACCAGAACACCGTGTTTGTGGCCCCGGCAGAGTACATGTGGGAGGTACAGATGGAACCGCTGGACCAGAAGGTAAACGGGACAAGACGTGGTCCACCACGCTAAAGAATGTGACTCTTTGTGACTGATGCAAAATCCAGTAATTGTTGTGCTAGAAAAATATATTTCAATTCAATACTGAGAGTAACAATAAGCAATGAAAAAATGAAATAATAATGATTTAATGGCAATAATTAAACTCACATACCTTCGCCACATTGTTAATCTGATCTCTTCCAGCGTATTGGATACTCTTCCGTCGTGGCGGAGAATGATGCTCCGGTAGTTATGAATCTCACCACTCTGAGAGCGTTCATTGGCCCTCATGGGAACTTCACACTTACAGCACTTCACTTCATCAAGACGCGTCCAAAACTCGACGGACGGGTGAGACAGTATTCATGGTGTTTTGTATAGAAGTTAGAACGCTCCTGTCACTATCTTTAACTCAATGTTAAATGTTACTTTGATTCGCTATATATAAGACACTGGGCTTTGATTCACTATATTTAACATGCTGGGCTTTTATTCACTATATTTAACTTACTGGGCATAGATTCACTGTATTTAACATACTGGGCATATATTCACTATATTTAACATACTGGGCTTTGATTAGCTTTATTTAACGCACTGGGCATTTATTGATTGTATTTAACATACTGGGTTTTGATTCACAGTATTTAACACACTGGGCTCTGACATTTATCCATTATATTTTTGGCACTGATACACTGGGTTTTAATTATACACAAACAATTATTTACGAATAAAGTTATTGATTGATTTGTCACTAGGCTTTATACTATTAGTGAAAGTTAAAAACCTGATTTGAAGTGGTTAAGAAGCTTATATTTTTATCCTCTTATTATTACACAATTACTTAAAATTTATGCTAAAAAATTATGTTTCAGAATTTCGTTTTTGTCTTTTTCCACTTATTATTATATTTAGTATTATTATTATTATTACTGAAATGTTCGTCTCATCAGAAAGTTAATGAGATGCCAGTTGCTGTGTAATGTTAATGTGAATGACTTCATTACGTGTCACAGCCAACATCATCACTATAGCGTCACCCTCATATTCTCATTATACTCATCGTGTTGTCAGTCATCTGTGTTAGCACTAGTCTCTTATTTTGTATTTTTGTAGGGAAAAAGTTATCTCAAGGGAGGAAATTATAAGGAAGAAAACACTCTCTAGAGAGAGGGAATTATTCGGATAGATAACAGGCAGGAAACTCCTTACATGTAAAGTTATTTTGTAGTGTCCTCACCGACAATAGAATTAGCATCACCCTCATTGAAAATATAATAGAATTAATTAATCTTTCAGAGAGTTAATTTAGTACACCTCGCTAACTTTTACACTATCACAAGTCACCACAGTAATTCAGCGCCACTATTTTGTTGAGAGTACTACTTCGGCATGTTCGCTAGTATGGCACGCTGCCCAGCTAGTAATAATGAGTCTCTACCTCAGGCTATTAATATAGCCTGGCTGATTATCACTAACATCACCAGAGTGTAAATCTCACCATCAGTTAATAAAGTTTCTCCCAAGTAAGTCCGGAGACTGTAGCACTTGTAGACCCGCTGTTTTCATGACTTTGGTGCCCGTCGCTCACTCCTCCAGGTCTAAGAGTTACCAATATTGATCATCTGGAGTGTAATCGGAACAAATTATTTGTATGTCTCGAAGGCTACTGGACGATTGCAATATATGCATGGAACACTGATGATCACTGGGTAGCTGCCCGATAAGCTGAAATTAATGACTCACATAACCAGCCCGCCCTCCAAACAAAGATCCAAAAGTGATTCCATGCACTCGCCAAACCCCTGTTTATGAATGAAAAGCGGTTTACACACGACTCACAACTGCTGATGTTCGAACATATCCGGAACAAGTGCTTCACTGACGAATTTTGTTCGAATCACAACGCTATAAATGCTTCACCCACGTACTACAAATACAAATAATCGCCAACAGAACCTAAACACTTAACCTAACCTAACCTATGCCTATATATACACAATATGCCAATATATTATAATATTAATTTATATTTGAGAAAATTCCCGTTTTGAATGAACAGCATGCTAAAATTTATGAATGCGTCTGTGGGGTTGACCGCTGAATGTAATGGACTTGAGTCGAGGACGGGTTGCACATAACAGAGGACTCAACGAGACTTGCGACAGCTCACGAGGCTCATACACTAGTGAGTTTGCCTCTACAATTAATTACCACGTCAACATCAAGTACCTTATCACGACATGTGATGGCTGCAAACTCAGATTTTTATTGGCTGGCTCCACCACAGTGATTTATGACTGGGGTACGCATGTCACCTGACTGTCAGTCGACTCATTAAAATTAATCCATTTGCGCCTCGAATGACGCCAAAATGTTTCGTATATGTCCAAGTCGTAACGACCAAACCAACCAAATTTAAACAAAAAATCTAATACATAAGCTCTGTCTTATATTATATTCAGTTAACCATTATGCTCTCAATGTGGATTTAATACAAAAAAATTCACAAAGAAAATATCAGTTATTAATATAAGGAAACCCTCCACCCAGCACACACGACCATACTAATTATAAATATTTTTCTTGTCCTATCAGGAAACTATCAAAATGCTGTTGATGGATTACCGGGAGATGTTCCAAGTACTTGGTGGATGCTGGAGACATGATCCCGGAAGCTGTTCTTATGGTGAGGATGCTGCGAGTATCGACCTCTTCCAAGACCATGACATCAATTCAGACACAAGACACGTCAACATTACTTTCCAGGTGAGAATATTTGTAATATTTATTTAACAAAAACAGGAATTTCAATTATGGTCTCCAAGTTATTGTTACAGTGAATCAATGTATATTTTAGGAAGCTTTAATTTTTAAACTTCTTTGAGGAAAGAGAATTTTCAACAAGGACAAAATGTAGATTTTGTAACTCTCCAGATTAACATTTTTAATTGTATTTCAGTGGCAAAATTCATATTTTGGCGTATGCTTGGTAAGAAAAATATATTGCATGAAAAGTGTGCCATTAACTGTAGGTGTTTAGTCACATTTCAAATCGAAAAGTTGTTAATTGTTATACAATTCCAACATTGAGCCATTATTTATTTATTAGACAGTTTCCTTATAATTTATAATGTCATCCAAATTAAAGCTTGAAAACGTATCACAAGGACGTGCCATTTGCTTTGAAATATTAATGCGTTAAAGACATTTCAGAAAAGCTTAGAGCATTAAGAAAACAACGAATAAATACATTACTGATGCGGACTATTTTTGACAGTGAGTGAACAGAGAAAATGTATAGTAATTCATTTGACAACATAAAATAAGACTGTTTATATCTGTTTATCTCGACATTAATACTTTTCAGATTCTGTACGAGATCGTCCTCGGGTTTGACCTGAACGCTTCGGTAGCCCCCTTCACCACCCTCCTCCAGCAAGCGTTGCTTCGCTTGAAGACTGAAGCATCCTCTTCCTCCTCATCGTCCTCTTCAAGACCACCCAAGCTAACACCTGCCCTCTTGAATAGTACATCGCATTTTGACGTATAAATCACCAACGGCCAAACAGGGATGCACTATTAATTATAGCGACTCACAAAATTTTACTTGCTATCACTGTCCCTATTCGTGAGTCCTCGGCTAGGTTTGTTTCGGTAATTTAGAACATCATTTATGTGACGTTGTAACAACTTGGGAGAAGGGCCTCTGGTTGCCTACGACTCGGCCACTAGTCGTCACCAACACTTATCTTCGGCGTACTAAACGACCCTCTTAGATCCCATTTATCTTTAACGACATTACTTCATCGCTGTTTCATTACCAACGTAATACTCCCTGAACAACGCTTTTAAACCTAAATATCATCTAATTAGTAGTTCAACCCCATCTGTGTGAATCGTTGCTACGGCTCTTGTTGCCATTACTACTGTTAAGTACTACTCATGCCATAACTAGACCTCGTACTAGCTATTACTTTCATGTCCGAGTTTTAATGACCAAACTATAGAGCAGAAGATGGAGGAACGTCGTCGTCTCTCATCTTCTGACCTGTGGTTTGGTCATCGTGTCTTCAGCCACGTTATTGTGACTCATCGTCTGCATTACTGAGTTTTATCACCACTAAGGTTGTCATCACAGGTATGCAATAATTTAACAGTATTTCTTCATTTAAATTTTAATCTATAAGTTGTTCAAATCAAGTGTGGAAAATATTAGATTGTTTGGCACTGGTTTACTCCTGTTCAGTTTTGCATTATAAAATTGTATTATATTAATTTTAATGCTATCATAATAATAATTATTAATTTTAATTATATAATGACATTCTAAAATTATAACGTTTTGTAAAAGTTATTACTGATAATGATTCCGATTCCTTGAGGTTTTCTCTGTGTTTCAAGTTACTTCAATGAAAACGCAATGGAAACGTAACACTTTTAAAGGGGGTCTAATGAGATGAGAACCACTCATTGTGAGTAATATTGGTCTAATACGGTAGGTCTCAGGAACCATGTTACCCTTATGGAAGTCATCCATTTACAAGATTGCCCCAATGGTGCTTGACACTTTTTTGAAACGTGAGAGTCAATAAGTTACTCATATGAGTAATAGTGATATAAGAGTACAAGAGTTATACATTTATGTTCTTCACTTCAGAGAGTTGAAAGAGACGAATGTCGTCAATGCCTTAACATGCACACCAGGGGACTGTCCGCCCCCAAAAGATCTCATTTCTCATTATGAAGCCGAGACAACAATATATAACGCGCCTCACAATGCACAAACAGCAATGCTTGCATCAAACATAAAATTATTTCAATCAAACCAGATCATCAGCATAGATATTTTGACAAATAACACTGGAATACTCGACAGATACAGTGACAATAGAAGATTAGACATCAGTGAAACATTACACCTCAAACAAATTAAGCCAACAATTAACAGCCAATTCACACTTGGTAGCATTCTACCATCTTTGAGACCAAGACGAAGCATCCAGCATTCGGCACCAACTTACAAGTTCAAGTTGAAGTATGTTTATTGAGACAAGATAAAAATACATCTCAAAGGGATAGAGTAGCTAAGGTTATTTCTACCCTCCTTCCAACTTACATTAATGGGTAAGATGCAGTGGACTTATTGGCCCATGCCATACTTCAATTCAACTCACTCTCGTTTATATTTTCGGTTGTTCCAGCTAGAATGTATTCAGTGTATTCACTCGACGTAACGCATCTCTTAGCGTGAGTCCATAATAAAATTGTAAATGAACTTTTGAAGAGTTAATTTTTCAACTTCCTTTTGCAAGTGAAGAAAAATAGAAAAGAATCGTGCTAGAATCATTGACCTCACTCTTTCTGTCACATTCAAATATGTTTATAAGAAACACTGCTACCAAGATATATATATATATATATATATATATATATATATATATATATATATATATATATATATATATATATATATATATATATATATATAAATATATATATATATATATATATATATATATTATATATATATATATATATATATATATATATATATATATATATATATATATATATATATATATATATATTATATATATATATATATATATATATATATATATATATATATATATATATATATATATATATAATATATATAATATATATATATATATATTATATATATATATATATATATATATATATATATATATATATATATATATATATATATATATATATATATATATATATATATATATATATATATATATATACATATATGTGTGTGTGTGTGTGTGTGTGTGTGTTCGCGAATCTTTGTTTATCAAACGATCACAGGTTTCATTGAAATCAATGATCGTTTGGTTATCACTATCTCTACACAGTTACAGACACCACAAAAGAATATAAACTTGTAGCCTAATCAAGGAAGTTAGCTGTCCAGGTATTAAATGCTCTTTTAACTTCTATACATTTTTTATCCAATCCTCGTGGGGAATCGCTGCATGATCAATGTGTTTCTGCCTCCCTAATGAATATACTGAAAATTGCACTTCAGTCCACAGGCCTGAAGTTGGAAACCTGAAATATTTATCTAGCACACAGAATGTGGAACAATTCCACTAACTCTCATTTAATGCATAACGACCCTAGATGAAA
>NC_091232.1:12674265-12714265 GCF_040958095.1 Procambarus clarkii
AGGGTGGGACAAGAGAACACATTGGAAATAGAATACATGAAACACGGTAACACATTACTTAATTGTAACGTAAGCATTAGAACGAAAATCTGAAGGTAACGTAGCTAATGGTTTCAAGACGAGGGGGCCAGGAGCTGGAGCTCGCTTCACCAATAAGGCGTAAGAGACGTACCACGTCGCGGTAAGTGTGGTTCTGGCGGTGGAAGATGAAGGGTTCACTGAGGACCAGCATCACCAGGAAGTGAATGATGAGTGATACCACCAGATTCCTGTGGACCCGCAGGCGATCACACTCCAGCGTCCTGCAGGGCATTACCTGAGTTGTTACCTGAGGCATTAGCTGAGGCATTTCCTGAGTTGTTACTTGAGCTATTACCTGAGCTATTACCTGATCTATTACCTGAGGCATTACCTGAGGCATTACCTGAGGCATTACCAGAGGCATTACCAGAGGCATTACCTGAGGCATTACCTGACGCATTACCTGAGCTATTACTTGAGCTACTACCTGAGCTATTACCTGAGGCATTACCTGACGCATTACCTGAGCTATTACCTGAGCTATTACCTGAGGCAGTACCTGAGCTATTACCTGAGCTATTTCCTGAGGCATTCCCTGGGTTATTACCTGAGCTATTACCTGAGGCATTACCTGAGGCATTACCTGAGCTATTACCTGGGCTATTACCTGGGCTATTACCTGGGCTATTACCTGGGCTATTACCTGGGCTATTACCTGAGGCATTACCTGAGCAATTACCTGAGCTATTACCTGAACTATTACCTGAGGGGGCATTACCAGAGGCATTATGTGAGGGATACTTTCAGGTTGCTCTCTACTCGCAGAGGATCACATATCAGCCTAAACATCACACACACACACACACACACACACACACACACACACACACACACACAAAATATGAACAACAGGAAACAGGCTAATTCATTTTAATGTTTTCTTGCTCCAAATGAAAAGAATCAGATACAAGCAGGACTAGGAAATATGGAAAAATAAAATATGCTGTCAAAAAATGGTTCTGAAAAATGGCTGATAAACTCAGACAAAGACAAAGATATGAAAACCGAGGTAAATATGACCCCCAGTGACACACATTAGCCAAATAACGCCGGGATTCATTTGCCAACGAGCCAACGTTAGGATTGCTTCCAGGAACATGGACATAAGATAAATATAAACGTAAAATGCAACGTATGTATGACGCACTTTTGGACTTTAATGAAAAAGTCTGGCGCTCTGAGTCCTGCACAGGAAAGCAGCATGAACCGGGTAAAAAAAATATTGTTACAGTACTGATGAGACCATGATACAAGAAAAGTCCGAGTGAACTGGATCTCATCCCACTACAGGAAAAGTCTGAGGGCACTGGACTGCACCCCACTTCCTGGAAAGAGGAAGCAGGTACTAATGAAAAACAGGATTCTAAGGAGAACTGAATAAAAGGGCGAAGATCAACGTTCAAGACATCGGAACACAAGAGGAACACAATTATTCAATGAGATTTAAAAAATACAAAAGTCCTTCACCGAATGAGTTATAATTAAACAGAATGGAGTAAATGAAGGAACCTATACAAACTCATTATTCTATGAACAAATCAACAAAAATTTTCATTGTGGATACAATGAACAACACATCCACTTGTGGTTTTGTTCATTTGATATATCACGCTGTTGTGATATCTGTGTGTCATTAGTCTATCTTGAGGTTATCTTGAGATGATTTCGGGGCTTTAGTGTCCCCGCGGCCCGGTCCTCGACCAGGCCTCCACCCCCAGGAAGCAGCCCGTGACAGCTGACTAACTCCCAGGTACCTATTTACTGCTAGGTAACAGGGGCAATTCAGGGTGAAAGAAACTTTGCCCATTTGTTTCTGCCTCGTGCGGGAATCGAACCCGCGCCACAGAATTACGAGTCCTGCGTGCTCTCCACCAGGCTACGAGGCCCCCCTAATACTTTAAATTAGGGGGGCCCTAGTCTACTTTAAATGTAATAATTGTGTAAGCAACGATGAAACAATCTTTGCATTAAACTACTAATGTTCAAGGGCTCGTGACAGTAGCTGAAACTTGACCCTGCAGGCATATGTAGGTGAGCACATCCAGGGGAAAACACACAATAGGTATGAGGCGGGGCCCTAGAGCAATGTCCAACGTTCAGTAGACGCAGTTAGGAGAAATACGTTAAGGAAAGACATATAGAAACATCCTTAGGGTAAATAGAATAGATTAGATGAAGTAGTTATCCATGCTTGTTCAATTTATTAATGTTAATATAATAGACAATTAAAAAAGAAGAAATAGACTTAGTGCATTGAACTAAATAGTGACAACCAAAAGACAGGGCTTTTCAGCTGATGCTCGACCCGGCAAGCACATCTAGGCTAGTACAGTTTGTAATCACAAATCTCTACCTCACTACACTAAAGAAAAAAATTCCGGGACAAGAGGGGATCTAATCACGCTCTGAAAAAAATCTCTGGGGGTGTAGAGGATGGGCAAATATAGACTATTTGAAATGGGAGGAATCAGAACAAGGATACACAGATGGAAGCTGGATAGAAGGATGAGCCAAAGGGACGTCAGAAAGAAACGTTCCGTATAGTAGTAGCAGCGAGGGAGGGAAATAGTTGAGGCGACCATCAAGTGATATAGTTGGTATGATGCGGCTCAGCTGCACCAGTCGACTGTGAGTTAGGAGAAAGGGCTAGGAGTTTAAAGCTTAGATCCAGCAAGCACAGCTCAGATGGTCGGGTACACACACACACACACACACACACACACACACACACACACACACACACACACACACACACACACACACACACACACACACACACACACACACACACACACACACACACACACACACACACACACACACACACACACACATACTCACACACGCACACACACACACACACACTCACACACACACACACACACACACACACACACACACACACACACACACACACACACACACACACACACACACACACACACACACGCATATGCGAGGCTGGCTAACATCAGAACGGCGTTCAGGAACCTGTGTAAGGAATCATTCAGAATCTTGTACACCACATATGTAAGACCAATCCTGGAGTATGCGGCCCCAGCATGGAGCCCGTACCTTGTCAAGCACAAGACGAAGCTGGAAAAAGTCCAAAGGTATGCTACTAGACTAGTCCCAGAACTAAGAGGCATGAGTTATGAGGAAAGGCTGCGGGAAATGCACCTTACGACACTGGAAGACAGAAGAGTAAGGGGGGACATGATCACAACCTACAAAATCCTCAGGGGAATCGACCGGGTAAACAAGGATGAACTATTCAACACTGGTGGGACGCGAACAAGGGGACACAGGTGGAAGCTGAGTACCCAAATGAGCCACAGAGACGTTAGAAAGAACTTTTTCAGTGTCAGAGTAGTTAGTAAATGGAATGCATTAGGAAGTGATGTGGTGGAGGCTGACTCCATACACAGTTTCAAATGTAGATATGATAGAGCCCAATAGGCTCAGGAATCTGTACACCAGTTGATTGACGGTTGAGAGGCGGGACCAAAGAGCCAGAGCTCAACCCCCGCAAGCACAATTAGGTGAGTACAATTAGGTGAGTACACACACACACGCACACGAGTTCCCATATATATGTTGATTGGAGCACCAATACATTGGTGAAGAAACAAGTGAAAACGAACTTGGGCAAAGGCAAAATTAGCCAAAGGAATGTATGACTGGTAGGGTATCATAGTGAATATTAAACAGTGTAGATGAAAGGAGCCATATAGACATAAATGGATAAGTTTTACAGAGAGACTCCAGTGGCAATTGATAAAAAACTAGATCATCAGAGGGAACAATTTCGCCGACAGGGGGGGGGGGGATACAATGAAAATGAAGTAGTCGTTCCCTGTATTTGATACAAGAAAGGGCTTTATGAACCAATAAAGTTGATTTGAATCTTGGATGGTTGTGTAATGACCAATAAGAATATGAATAAAAACAATAGCCAACAGTCCTGTTCCAATCATTCGTGGGTTCTTATTATTGTGAGTCAGGTGCATGAAGATGATTGACAGTGTAATTACACAGAGTGCTGTAGAAACTGAAAGGAAAGCCGCATTACAGCTAATGAGAAGAGAAGAGATTCAAAGACAAAAATTGCTCTGCAATCTTAGGGAACACAAGAATTTGTTTATAAATGCGAAATATCATTACTTTTTCTTTTCGTATCCGAACTATTAATAGCTACCTGGATTAAAGGCTTTGTAGATAAGGGATTTAAGTTATACTTTAGATTTTAATGACGCTCATACTCCAGTTTTTTCTGCACTTAATCCTTTCTGGAACTTTCAACCACTTTGCGCTTTTTCAATTAGCTTTCACTCACATTTACTCTGCAGTTTTTGCACTCTTCTCCCAGCGATTTTCCACTTTGTAGAATTGGTTTTCTAAGTAGCACTTACGTAGCTTCACATTGATGGTGAATACTTAATGATTCCTTGCAATTCACCTCAACTAACATGACCAATAATAATTGGGATCTTCATCGTGCAAATCACACTATCCATGTTCTCTTTTTTTTTGTCAACGTATTGACCACTCGCGATATGAGTGAGTTTCACTGCCACACTAAGCCACTATCAACTCCATTGAGAGGCATTCCACGCCGTTTCCGGGGTCACCAAACACACTTATCACCTGTTTCCTGTAGCGGTACTTTTCCTTCCCAACCTTCCTGTCAAAAGTTTTCACCTGATGGCATTTAGGGCTTGAAATATGTTGTTTACTCTCCGGTTTCTGGATCAAAACAACTGGTTCTATCGCCGTGTTTATAAGGCATTCATCTGATTGTATGTGTGTAATTACCTAAGTGTAGTTACATGATGAGAGCTACGCTCGGGTGTGTTAATTATCTTTGATATATGATTCGGACACACAGACAGTTTTGATACCCACCACCTTCTCATTTGATGTGTTCCAATGTGTGTGCGCGTATGTATCTGTTTTTTTAGTATATTTGTTTCAGTTTTTGCGCGTGTTTGAGTTTGGCTGGTAGGGGGATGAGTGTGTGTGTGTGTGTGTGTGTGTGTGTGTGTGTGTGTGTGTGTGTGTGTGTGTGTGTGTGTGTGTGTGTGTGTGTGTGTGTGTGTGTGTGTGTGTGTGTGTGTGTGTGTGTGTGTGTGTGTGTGTGTGTGTGAGCTTGTGCGTGTGCGCGTGTATGTGTGTGTGTGTGGGGGGGGGGGTTGCGTGTGCTGATATGTAACCCCTCTACGAGTAGAAAGGAACCCGGAAATATCTCTCCCATAATGCCTAGTATTTACACGCGCTCGTGTAAATCAAAGCATAATTCAATGTACCAAAAAAACATAAAACTCACAACCGTCCGCTGTTGTAAACAAATACATAGGGAAAAATAAAAACACAATCAAATATTCCTATTGCAAAAAAACCCATTCCCGCAACAGCAATATTTGTTTTTGTTTTTTTTCTGTAAGAGAAAACATAGTTACGACTCAGAGTCTCTCATGGGGCCCTAAACTCGAATGTAAAAGTCAAATTACGTGTTGAAATTATCTGTGCAGAAATTCCGGGATGCAGTGCTAGCCAGCAAGTATTCAAGAGGACGCATTCTATGTGCAAAGGCAAGATTACGAGAACGAATTACGCTGATTTTTATTTACGTGTATTGTGAAGAGATTTAAGTTAGATGGAGAGAGAGAGAGAGAGAGAGAGAGAGAGAGAGAGAGAGAGAGAGAGAGAGAGAGAGAGAGAGAGAGAGAGAGAGAGAGAGAGAGAGAGAGAGAGAGAGAGAGAGAGAGAGAGAGACAGAGAGAGAGACAGAGAGAGAGAGAGAGAGACAGAGAGAGAGAGAGAGAGAGAGAGAGAGAGAGAGAGAGAGAGAGAGAGAGAGAGAGAGAGAGAGAGAGAGAGAGAGAGAGAGAGAGAGAGAGAGAGAGAGAGACAGAGAGAGAGAGAGAGAGAGAGAGAGAGAGAGAGAGAGAGAGAGAGAGAGAGAGAGAGAGAGAGAGAGAGAGAGAGAGAGAGAGAGAGAGAGAGAGAGAGAGAGAGAGAGAGAGAGAGAGAGAGAGAGAGAGAGAGAGAGAGAGAGAGAGAGAGAGAGAGAGAGAGAGAGAGAGAGAGAGAGAGAGAGAGAGAGAGAGAGAGAGAGAGAGAGAGAGAGAGAGAGAGAGAGAGAGAGAGAGAGAGAGAGAGAGAGAGAGAGAGAGAGAGAGTTTGAACAAAAGAAAGACAACAGATTGACTGGGCTTGAGGTCTTGGGTCACCAAAGACCAGCACAGATAACTTTGACAAACACTCCTTCCAAACTAATGCGAATAGTACGATCAGTTTTCTGCATGCACACATACATGTATATACATATCATCGCGTATAATCATATCAGTATACATGTTAACTAACCAACAGATGCAAAGGTACGGCTTTGTATCAGAAATATATTTTGTATGTCCACACACACACACACACACACACACACACACACACACACACACACACACACACACACACACACACACACACACTGAGAGCTATAAGTTACAAGAAAAGGCTACGGGAGCTAAACCTCACCTCCCTGGAAGACAGAAAAGTAGGGGAAGACATGATCACCACATACAAACTTCTCAGAAGAATTGACAGGGTGGATAAAGACAAACTATTTAGCACGGGTGGAACACAAACAAGGGCACACAGGTGGAAACTTAGTACCCAATTAAGTCACAGAGTCATTAGAAAGATTTTTTTCAGCGAAAGACTAGTTAACAAATGAAATACATTAAGCAGTGATGTGGTGGTGATGTAAACAGTTGAAAGGCGGGACCAGGGCTCTTTGGTCCCGCCTCTCCCGAGTGCATATATACTCGAGTATATGTACTCACAACTAGGTGAGTACATATGCACTCACACAAACATTCACACAGGCAAACAAACAAGCATTTTTTGTCCCTTTTTCAAATTTCAACGTGAATTAACATTTGTAAGCTATAGAAGGTAACGTTCAAACGAAATAGTTTTAATAAAACTAAAACTATTGAAACTGAATTCTTTTTTTCCATGTGTAATGAGTTTCGCCCTCAACAGACCAAGTGGGTTTGTGTAGTTTGGTGCGTCTATGGTGCGTCTATGGTGCGTCTATGGTGCGTCTATGGTGCGTCTATGGTGCGTCTATGGTGCAGCAAATCATAAAAATGTATTGCTTGCTATATGGTAAAAACGCATTGTGAAATACACGGCAATTATAACTAAAAATATTTCCACAATAATCACTTTCAGTTGAGAATAAAACTAAATTCGTTATTAACTCGAGTTCCTAGACCAACCCAACAGTAACCAATGGCAAATGTTCGTGGTTCGTGTAACACGGACTGTGTGTGTGTTTGTTATTTGCATTTACTATTTGTGTCTGCAGAATCGAGCTATTAGCTCCTGGACCCCGCCTTTCTAACCAATCTATTTTTCCTCTATTATATCTTCTACTATATATATTTCTATCTAACACATGCGTGCGCACACACACACACATCCCCAGGGACATTAGGTTTAGCTCCCGGAGCCTTTCCTCGTAGCTCATACCTCTCAGTTCTGGGATGAGTTTTTTGTTCAGTGTATTTACCTATTTGACTATTTTTGTTTTTGTTTTTGTGTGTGTGTGTGTGTGTGTGTGTGTGTGTGTGTGTGTGTGTGTGTGTGTGTGTGTGTGTGTGTGTGTGTGTGTGTGTGTGTGTGTGTGTGTGTGTGTGTGTGTGTGTGTGTGTGTGTGTAAGCAAACATTGGCTCCTCAGCGTCTTTCAATTCTTTCTCGTATCAGTTCAGTTTCTCTCATTCCTGATGTATCTCGTCCTCGTGCATGTTGAAGTTGCTTTTAATTTCCGCCTCGACGATGTAATCTTGTAGCCAATTCCACATGCAAATTTCATGTTGTAAAAGTAACAGTTATCCCGCAGGCTCATCTGTACCCTCCAGCCCTCATCATGATCCAGGCACTACAATTTCCCCTTCTAAACTCTTCACATTTGATACAGAAATCACAACAGCGTGATATATTAAAAGAACAAATCCTCAAGGGCCGTGATTAGGGTTCGAACCTTCGTCCGGGATGATCACAGACGCGCCTTAGTCGACTGCGCAACGACATGGTAAAAAAATTGCAACTTGGAATGCTACTGCCCTCACGAGGTTCCCGCAGCCTCTCCAAGACACAGAGCGAAGTTTCCCATAATTCCCCTCATGCTCCCGGGCTCTATCAACCAGATATTCTACCTCTTCTTCCTTACTTCAATACACACAGAAATCACAATAAATAAATAAATAAATAAATCACAAATCACAATCACAATATATCAAATACATGTCGTGGCGCAGTCGACTAATGCGCGTCTGGGATCATCCCAGACGTAGGTTCGAACCCTCATCACGGCCTTGGTGGATTTTTTTCACATTTGTTTACTGCCAATTATATGCTAAATATTTTAAGGTCTTCAGTACAGTGAAGATGTGGGTGTGAACTGGTAAATGAACAACTAAATATTATGTTATTCATAATTCCTTTTATAAGACTTAAATAACAATTATGTTATACGCTGTTAATCAATCAGATGTAGGTCAAACGGATTGGATAATCATAATGTTATTAATTTCATGTTTTTCTCCACGTGATTGCATGATGGTGTTTTGAGACTGATGATTAAATTATTTGTGAATGAGATTTAATATTTGTAATGTAATGCATTAGAGAGGTTCTTATACTATTTACATGTTGTGCAATCCAGGCCCTGACGAGCTCTCCTCCCCTCACAATGAGTCCTCGCCTCACTGTCCTCCCCTCACCACTAGTTCACGTCTCATGAGTTACAAACAAATTAGTGACGCTAGTAATTCTGTGCTGTTTCCTATCCAACTATTATATTGCACGCACACACACACACACACACACACACACACACACACACACACACACACACACACACACACATACACACACACACACACACACACACACACATAAGGACGGATTATTTAACACGGGTGGTACACACACAAGGGGACGCGAGTGGAAACTGAGTCCCCAAAATGAGCCACAGAGTCATTAGAAAGAGCTTTTCGGTGTCAGAGCAGTTAATAAATAGAATGCATTAGGAAGTGATGTGGTGGACGGTGACATCATAGACAGTTTCAAATGTCGATATGATCATATCTACATTTGAAAATGTAGATATGATCATATCTTCTGAGCTCAATAAGCTCAGAAACCTGTACACAAGTAGATGGACAGTTTAGAGGTGGGACCGTAGTGCTGAAGCTCAACCCCCCCGCAGGCACAAGTAGGTGAGTACAAGAAAGAGGCAAGACAATGCCGCACGTAAACAACGGACCATTCACTCCTGCCTTACACACGAAGAACCCTCAGGCCAATTCCTGTTAACTCAGTGATTGGAAAACTACATTTATTTCTTGATTATTTAAATGTACAGCCTGTACATATATTTCTTATTTTGTTTGTAATGTAGGTTGTTGACACTCACCTGAAGTACGTGAAGATGAAGATGGTGATGGTGAGAGCGAGGAGAGAGAGGATAGCGCCTATGAAGGTGATGTAGCGAACAGCCTCTACCACCCCGAAGGAGCCGTTCTGAGGGGTGAGAAATTGTCGATGTCTTGAAAAGAATCACCATATGAAAAGTTCATTGTAATTAACACTTGGTAATAAGGAATTAGACATACATCATGACCATGATTCTACCCAAGGAGTGACAAATACGTGCCCTTTATTTGAATCTCTCTCTCTCTCTCTCTGTCTCTGTCTGTCTCTCTCTCTCTCTCTCTCTCTCTCTCTCTCTCTCTCTCTCTCTCTCTCTCTCTCTCTCTCTCTCTCTCTCTCTCTCTCTCTCTCTCTCTCTCTCTCTCTCTCTCTCTCTCTCTCTCTCTCTCTCTCTCTCTCTCTCTCTCTCTCTCTCTCTCTCTCTCTCTCTCTCTCTCTGCCTCCCCCTCCTCTTTCTCACTCTGCATCTAATAACAGTAATTGCTAAGCTCCACCTCCGCTGCTTGCCTCATTATCTGCTTACACCCTTTATCACGTGATTCCATTACTGAAAAGTATGTAATCCTTCTTATAAATAGGATGAAACGGGCTTATATAAACTTATATGACAAGAACATTTTAGCAAATATACACACAAATCATATTGTGCTAGTGAGGCACACTCTAGGATTTCCTTAAGTTTAAACGTGGGAAGAGAGAAAGGGATATATCAGGTATACAAATTGTATATATTACTCAAGCGAATATTACTGAGGTAGGTATTATGTTGGTGTTGGTCTGCTCAGCGATATTTTATCCCTATCAAGTTCAACACGGAGAAATAGTGGAGGCTTCGGCCTTCTTTCTTCAGTAATTAATAAGCTTAGGAGACTCGCTGTTCTGAGCTGATCCCCCTCAGCATTAAATTTATCCTGATCACCCTGACGCTCCGGAGTATCTGTCCCTGATATTCTACTGCCTTTGTTAATGCTGCAGATGTTGTTAGTGTAGGAGAGAAGAACGCTGTATTCACCTACATGTGCTTGCGAGGGTTGAACTCTGGTCTTTCGGCCCGCCTCTCAACTGTCAATCAATTAACTGTTACTAACTATTTTTTTCACACACACGCACACACACAAACACCAGCTGTGTGTGTGTGTGTGTGTGTATGTGTGTGTGTGTGTGTGTGTGTGTGTATGTGTGTGTGTGTGTGTGTGTGTGTGTGTGTGTGTGTGTGTGTGTGTGTGTGTGTGTGTGTGTGTGTGTGTGTGTACTCACCTAGTTGTACTCACCTAGTTGTGTCTGCAGGATCGAGCATTGACTCTTGGATCCCGCCTTTCGAGCATCGGTTGTTTACAGCAATGACTCCTGTCCCATTTCCCTATCATACCTGGTTTTAAAATTATGAATAGTATTTGCTTCCACAACCTGTTCCTGAAGTGCATTCCATTTCCCCACTACTCTCACGCTGTCATTACGACTGTCTGTTTGAGTTGTTTGTGTGTGTGTGTGTGTGTGTGTGTGTGTGTGTGTGTGTGTGTGTGTGTGTGTGTGTGTGTGTGTGTGTGTGTGTGTGTGTGTATGTGTGTGTGTGTGTGTGTGTGTGTGTGTGTGTGTGTGTGTGTGTGTGTGTGTGTGTGTGTGTGTGTGTGTGTGTGTGTGTGTGTGTGTGTGTGTGTCATTAAACATAACACATTAGTACTTCTGCACATGTACCACTCTCACCTTCTCCCTTCTTCCCCATTGTCCAGATCCTGAAATATTGCACTTCATATCTCTGTTTATCCTTTCACTCAAAGAGAGAGGGAGGGAGATAGACAGAGAGAGAGATAGACAGAGAGAGAGAGAGAGAGAGAGAGAGAGAGAGAGAGAGAGAGAGAGAGAGAGAGAGAGAGAGAGAGAGAGAGAGAGAGAGAGAGAGAGAGAGAGAGAGAGAGAGAGAGAGAGAGAGAGAGAGAGAGAGAGAGAGAGAGAGAGAGAGAGACAGACAGACAGAGAGAGTGAGAGAGAGAGGGAGGGAGACAGAGACGGAGAGAAGGGCCTTCTCTCTTTGTCTTTCTCTCTCTCTATTTCTCTCTCATTTCACAAAACCCTTTTCCTCTCCGCCTCAGTAGCAGGCAGCCAGTAAACGAAGGGCAACTCAAACAGACAGGCGTAATGACTGCTTCAGTTACTACAAAAGAATTCAATGTAAAACATCTAACTCAATTTTCCTTAACCTCTTTCAATGAATCTTTGTTACTTGCTGTTTCATTGATCTCTAAAATGTTTGGTTTTCTGAACTGATCTTTATCGTTAATTTCCTTTAACAATTATATATGTTGGTTTCTAATATATAATATATTAATTTTATTATCATTTATCATTATTGATTTATGCCATCAATCTATTTTGACCTCTATCACTGTCCATTTTATTAGCTGTCATATTATTAATTTTTTATCTCTATAATCTACTATCTATTTATATATTCATTTTCCCAATAATTTGATTGATCTTTATCATCTTTTCATTTATATATTTTTAAATTATCCTCATATTTTTATTAATCTCTGTGCGGTCTTTATAGTTATTGTAATATATCATATATTATAAAGAAGAACTATATATTCTTGAATCTCCAATGATCTCTAAATCCTTGCCTCTTATCTTATCATCTTATTCTATCATGACTATTCTATCCACTATTATCCTATCATTTTGTTCTCTCCACTATTCTTATCATCACCTTTCATTATCTCTCGCATTAGGCAATCCCATAATAAGTTATGCTTTTTTTTCTATTGAATTCTTAGTTTATAAAGTCGTATAAAGGTCAGGGTCAGCTATCTTCTGTTTCACGACCACAAAGATCACATTCACTCCAAAAATTTGACCACTTTCGGGTTATTTATGCCCGTGCCACCTCTTGGGTGGTGTAATCTTCATCATTCATCAATTCTTCAGTTCCTGTTAATCCTACCACTTGAGCAGGACAGGAGACCGACGGTCTCGCTTCATGCAGATCCGTGTTCAATTCCCGACCGTCCAAGTGGTTGGGCACCATTCCTTTTCCCCGTTCCATCTCAAATAACTATCCTGATCCCTTACCAGTGATATATAGTCGCAATGGCGTGGCGCTCTCTCCCGATAGTTCCCTTCCCTTTCTTAACTGTTAATGTTGGTTTATAGTTACTTTAAATAACTATAGATACCCGGCAATTCTTAAACGAAAGAGGGTGACCCGCAATGCATGTGACTTATTATACATATGTAGTTGTTATAATATTATAAAATGTTTGGAACGTTCTGTAAACTATTATAATTGTTTTGTTAATGAGATCGGATTTCTAATGACTTGTAATCAACTATGAATGACGTAAAGGGAGCTAAAATTGTTTCTACCTATTTATGAATATCTCAATATAACGGGGAAGGATTTGCATCAACTTTTAATTAGCTAGAGTGAGGTGGTAATTGTTTGAACACAGCTGCAGGTGATCTGCTTCATCAGTAATTAATTTTTGCTCTTTGAGTTAAGACATATGTCCTGAGGTTTTAAATAATTGAATCAGATATGAAATTGATTTTAATTTAAGGTGACACGTATATAATGGACTCTAGAGAAGTGGGATTATATTTGATAATTCTGTTTAACGTTAGCATCTAGTAATTATACCATTATCTAGTTATAGTTTATGGTTTACCTTTGTATTACATGAAAAAATAAACAGTTTCTTGAATTATATATATACTATATATATATTATATATAACCTGCAAACACTAAACAGAGTTCTACTATGCTATAATTTAAACGGCTTTCATTTTATATGCCTGCATTTGGGTGAGGTGATATGTTACAACAGTTTTGGATAAGGTGAAAACATACATTCAACACAAGACAGAACACGAAACAATGGGTATAATATTGGGTAAGTTCAAGGGAAGAATAGAAGTAACTGTAAAGGGCCTATTGGCCCATATTTCTTGATGCTTCTATATTGGTGCGGAGTCTTGAAGTGGGTAGAATATAGTGGTGCATTAATTGGCTGTTGATTGCTGGTGTTGACTACTTGATGTGTAGGGCCTCGAAGATATCAAGCCGCCTGCTATCGCTGTATCTATCGATGATTTCTGTGTTTTTTGTTAAGACTTCTCTGGTGATGGTCTGGTTGTGGGAAGAGACTAAATGTTCCTTAATGGAGCCCTGTTGCTTATGCATCGTTAATCGCCTGGAAAGAGATGTTGTTGTCTTGCCTATATACTAAGTTCTTTGAGGCTTACAGTCCCCAAGAGGGCATTTGAAGGCATAGACGACATTGGTGTCTTTTAAAGCGTTTTGCTTTGTGTCTGGAGAGTTTCTCATGAGTAGGTTGGCCGTTTTTTTGGTTTTATAGTAAATCGGCAATTGTATCTTCTGATTTTTGTCTGTAGGGATAACGTTCCTATTAACAATATCTTTCAGGACCCTTTCCTCCGTTTTATGAGCTGTGGAAAAGAAGTTCCTGTAAAATAGTCTAATAGGGGGTACAGGTGCTGTGTTAGTTGTCTCTTCAGAGGTTGCATGGCGTTTCACATTCCTTCTTATGATGTCTTCAACGAAACCATTGGAGAAGCCGTTGTTGACTAGGACCTGCCTTACCCTACAGAGTTCTTCATCGACTTGCTTCCATCCTGAGCTGTGGCTGAGAGCACGGTCGACATAAGCATTAACGACACTCCTCTTGTACCTGTCTGGCCAGTCACTGTTGGCATTGAGGCCCATTCCTATGTTTGCTTCCTTAGTGTAGACTGCAGTGTGGAAACCTCCGCTCCTTTCCATGACTGTTACATCTAGAAAGGGCAGCTTCGCATCCTTCTCCATCTCGTAAGTGAAACGCAACACAGAATTCCGCTCAAATGCCTCCTTCAGCTCCTGCAGATGTCTGACATCAGGTACCTGTGTAAAAATGTCGTCAACATACCTGCAGTATATGGCCGGTTTCAAGTTCATGTCGACTAAGACTTTTTGCTCGATGGTACCCATGTAGAAGTTTGCAAACAAGATACCTCGGGGAGAACCCATGACCACCCCATCTACTTGCTTATACATGTGCCCATCCGGGCTCAAGAAGGATGCCTCTTTAGTACAAGCTTGGAGTAGTTTCCTTAGAATGTTTTCTGGTATGTCAAGAGGAGTACAGGCCGGACCACGATACACTCTGTCCGCTATCATCCCGATTGTTTCATCCACAGGTACGTTGGTAAACAGTGATTCTACGTCCAACGAGGCTCTTATCCCTGTGGCCGTTTAAATTATAGCATAGTAGAAATCTGTTTAGTGTTTGCAGGTTATAGTTGTGTGTGTGTAAACTAAAGTCTTTGAAAATGTAATAAGTTATTACGAAACGCGTTCAAGTGTCGCGTGAGACTAGAAATAAAAATGAATTTTGGAGAACTGATTTTTCAATTACCATCGACAGTGAAAAGAAACATAAGAAATATTGAGAAAATTCGTGTTAGAATTATTAATCTTACTTTTTCGGTCATATTTAATAATATATGTTTATTATATATATATGTTATATATATATATATATATATATATATATATATATATATATATATATATATATATATATATATATATATATATATATAAATATATATATATATATATAAATATATATATATATATATATATATATATATATATATATATATATATATATAACTGAAAACTCACACCCCAGAAGTGACTCGAACCCATACTCCCACAACTGGTATGTACAGGGACGCCTTAATCCGCTTGACCATCACGACCGGACAAAAGGAAGTGATAGCCGAGGCTATATGAACCACTTCCCCGCCGGCACTCGGATGGTAATCTTGGGCATAGCATTTTATCAAATCACCTCATTCTTTGGGGCACACGTGAGGAACACAAATGCAAACAAGCCTGAATGGTCCCCAGGACTATATACAACTGAAAACTCACACCCCAGAAGTGACTCGAACCCATACTCCCACAACTGGTATGTACAGGGACGCCTTAATCCGCTTGACCATCACGACCGGACAAAAGGAAGTGATAGCCGAGGCTATATGAACCACTTCCCCGCCGGCACTCGGATGGTAATCTTGGGCATAGCATTTTATCAAATCACCTCATTCTTTGGGGCACACGTGAGGAACACAAATGCAAACAAGCCTGAATGGTCCCCAGGACTATATACAACTGAAAACTCACACCCCAGAAGTGACTCGAACCCATACTCCCACAACTGGTATGTACAGGGACGCCTTAATCCGCTTGACCATCACGACCGGACAAAAGGAAGTGATAGCCGAGGCTATATGAACCACTTCCCCGCCGGCACTCGGATGGTAATCTTGGGCATAGCATTTTATCAAATCACCTCATTCTTTGGGGCACACGTGAGGAACACAAATGCAAACAAGCCTGAATGGTCCCCAGGACTATATACAACTGAAAACTCACACCCCAGAAGTGACTCGAACCCATACTCCCACAACTGGTATGTACAGGGACGCCTTAATCCGCTTGACCATCACGACCGGACAAAAGGAAGTGATAGCCGAGGCTATATGAACCACTTCCCCGCCGGCACTCGGATGGTAATCTTGGGCATAGCATTTTATCAAATCACCTCATTCTTTGGGGCACACGTGAGGAACACAAATGCAAACAAGCCTGAATGGTCCCCAGGACTATATACAACTGAAAACTCACACCCCAGAAGTGACTCGAACCCATACTCCCACAACTGGTATGTACAGGGACGCCTTAATCCGCTTGACCATCACGACCGGACAAAAGGAAGTGATAGCCGAGGCTATATGAACCACTTCCCCGCCGGCACTCGGATGGTAATCTTGGGCATAGCATTTTATCAAATCACCTCAAGCGGATTAAGGCGTCCCTGTACATACCAGTTGTGGGAGTATGGGTTCGAGTCACTTCTGGGGTGTGAGTTTTCAGTTGTATATAGTCCTGGGGACCATTCAGGCTTGTTTGCATATATATATATATATATAATATATATATATATATATATATATATATATATATATATATATATTAAGCAGATATGTGACTCATATATGAATTCTTCCTGTAACAATTCAAAGTAATTTTAACCAAATGCAATTTTTATTGACTACAAACTCGTTAATGGACTGAGAAAAGGCTGATACTGAACGAAACGGATTTGTTACTGATTTTATATCATAAATCGAATCGTAATATTTCGTAGTGAATCTAAGCTTTTGTAATAATATATAATCCGTTGTAATTAGCCCGTAACGATTAATTCTGACCCCTTGTGATAACATATAGTGATTTATACTCACCTGTTGATCAATGACGCTGAGGCACTGGGAGTAATTGGTCCAGTTTCCCCAAACCCAAGACCCGGAGGCGTTGCATTCACGGTAAGCCAGCGCTGCCGGTACATGGTACTCTGGTTAGAATTATTATGGTTATCTGGTGGTACACTGATTATGGTACACAGTTTATGGTGCTGTAGTAGTAGTGGTATGTTCATTATGGTACACAGTTTATGGTGCTGTAGTAGTAGTGGTATGTTCATTATGGTACACAGTTTATGGTGCTGTAGTAGTAGTGGTATGTTCATTATGGTACACAGTTTATGGTGCTGTAGTAGTAGTGGTATGTTCATTATGGTACACAGGTTATGGTGCTGTAGTAGTAGTGGTATGTTCATTATGGTACACAGTTTATGGTGCTCTAGTAACGGTATGTTGATTGTGGTACAGTGGTTATGGTGCTGTAGTGGGTATGTTGATTGTGGTACACAGGTTATGGTGCTGTAGTAGTAGTGGTATGTTCATTATGGTTCACAGGTTATGTTGCTGTAGTAGTAGTGGTATGTTCATTATGGTTCACAGTTTATGGTGCTGTAGTAGTAGTGGTATGTTCATTATGGTACACAGGTTACGGTGCTGTAGTGGGTATGTTGATTGTGGTACACAGGTTATGGTGCTGTAGTAGTAGTGGTATGTTCATTATGGTACACAGGTTATGGTGCTGTAGTGGTATGTTGATTATGGTTCACAGTTTATGGTGCTGTAGTAGTAGTGGTATGTTCATTATGGTACACAGGTTATGGTGCTGTAGTAGTAGTGGTATATTGATTGTGGTACAGTGGTTATGGTGCTCTGGTAATGGTAGTTGATTGTGGTACAGTGGTTACGGTGCTCTAGTAACGGTATGTTGATTGTGGTACAGTGGTTACGGTGCTCTAGTAACGGTATGTTGATTGTGGTACAGTGGTTAGGGTGCTCTAGTAACGGTATGTTGATTGTGGTACAGTGGTTATGGTGCTCTGGTAATGGTAGTTGATTGTGGTACAGTGGTTATGGTGCTCTAGTAACGGTATGTTGATTGTGGTACAGTGGTTATGGTGCTCCAGTAATGGTAGTTGATTGTGGTACAGTGGTTACGGTGCTCTAGTAACGGTATGTTGATTGTGGTACAGTGGTTAGGGTGCTCTAGTAATGGTAGTTGTTTGTGGTGCAGTGGTTACGGTGCTCTAGTAATGGTATGTTGATTGTGGTACAGTGGTTACGGTGCTCTAGTAATGGTATGTTGATTGTGGTACAGTGGTTACGGTGCTCTAGTAACGGTATGTTGATTGTGGTACAGTGGTTACGGTGCTCTAGTAATGGTATGTTGATTGTGGTACAGTGGTTACGGTGCTCTAGTAATGGTATGTTGATTGTGGTACAGTGGTTATGGTGCTGACAATGGCACAAGAACCTTGGAGCTTAGGAGGCAACACACTAGTTATGGTAAACTAAATAATTGTGCTATGGATATGAATCACTTCTTATAATGCTCTGATCATACCACGGTGTATAGTGCATCGGGAACAATACAACACGGTAGACTCATTATACCACTATACTTCCCTTGATAGGCAGGGATCTGTGAGGCAGATTTACTTTAACTGCGAATCAAGCCGTCTGTCTCAATTATTAATTTTTATCTTGGCTTTATTGGCATTCAGTGCCTTGATCATTCCTTAGTCTGCCAACAGCTTTGTCCAGCTTCCCTCAGTTCCCTCGGCTTCCCTCGTAAAAGGGGAGGATCACTTATAGCATCCTCATTTCCATAACCTTCCTTTACAGTAGAAGATGAGATTACAAGCATGTCTCTCAGCTCAGTGGCTGAGGACGTCTAGGATGAGACGATTGTCTGGTAGAGACTTAGTTATCCTTCTTAAGGCTTAGTTACCATTCGTGAGGCTATGTTACGCAATTCTAGAGTTAGCTTCGTTAACCAAACTATTCACACATGTAAATTTTGTTTTCCCTTAGTGTAATGGGTTCAACTAAGGTTGTATTTTTTTTATTTAAATTATTTGGTGAATTGTTTGACGGCTCTTTTTCGCGGCTAGCTGTTTTCTCGAAACTACAATATGTCATTGATATATTGTGTATGTCATAATGTTTATTATTATTAATACTATTGTTATGAAAATATGCAAATAAATGTGAATTAAGTTTAAATAAAATGGAAACCTCATATCTCTGTATTAATGCAACGACGACGTTTTGTCTACAATGGCCAATAGAAGGCTCGGATTTCATTGACCATGGAGCTGAAAATCATTAGCATTGAAGCGGGATTTGTGGTCGATGAATCATTACTTTCACAAAACGAAAATCTCTAAGTTAGAGGTTTTCAAATCCCGCAGTAATTCAACGTATGTAAGTAGCAGTAGCAGCAGCAGTAGCAGCAGCCGCAGCAGCAGCCGCAGCAGCAGCCGCAGCAGTCGTTACCTTCCTTATCAATATCATCATCGCCACTTGCTCCATCACCAGACACCAACACCATCACCAGCAGATGGAGGAGATTAAAGCGAGGACTCACTGTCAGGATAGTGGATGGGAAAAAGACCGAAACTCACCATCGGGATAGTGAAGGAGGTCGGGACGTCACTAAAGACCGTGGCACAAGACTCGTTGACACTCATGCCGGCTCGTGTAGCCGGCCAGCAGTAAAGAGAGTCCCAGGTGGCGTTACAATACACTCCTGCAGGAGGAAAAATGGATGATAGTACTAGATGGTTGTGCTGTATAATCCTGCAGGTGGTGGAGGTGGTACGAGGACGTTGGAGCAGGTTGTTCCTGGGTGGAAGGTGCGGAGAAACTCTCTTTCATGACGGCTTCACCGCTCAATGAAGTACATAGTACCAAAGAGAAATTCTCTAATACGTAGTTTCTTACATATTTATATATATATATATATATATATATATATATATACATATATATATATATATATATATATATATATATATATATATATATATATATATATATATATATTTATTTATATATTTCTTCCCCACATCAGATAATTTACTTCACCTATTCACAATGATGTTCAATTCACACAGCAAGCTACTTTATTATAAGATTTATAATTCATATTAGTATAATATACTAACCGTTGCTCATAAAGTCTGTCAATGTAATAATGATAGATAAGTACAAAGTAATAGTGTTGTTTAGCATCAGATCTCGCCAGCTATCTCATGCGCTAAGCCGCCGCTCAACTGTTCACTTGCATAATCTGGTCTCACTAATACCTGGCCTCGGCTCATAACATGGAACAAAAAAGTGCGCTACCTAAAGATACAAAGGGATAATAATGGCATTATACATAGAAATCACAATAGCGTGATGCATCAAATGAAAAAATCCACAAGGGCCGCGACGAGGATTCGAACCCACGTCCGAGAGCATCCTAGACGCTGCCTTAATCGACTGAACTACGACATGGAAAAGAATTGCAACCAGAAATTCTACTGAATTTATTTCCATGTCGTAGCTCATTCACTTCTTTTCCGTGTCGTAGCTCAGTCGATTAAGGCAGCGTCTGGGATGCTCTCGGACGTGGGTTCGAATCCTCGTCACGGCCCTTGTGGATTTGTTAATAATGGCAAAATAAGGTATTCACAGAACCATCAAACTCAGTAGAAGAAGAATTTACTTTGTGTGCTGAGGTGCTTTGTAATTGGCTTACACAGCACCAATGATCACTGTGTGTTGCTCTAATCCTAAAGCTACAATTGCAAGACTTTAATGCTAATGTGTTTGTTCTCTGTCAATATAACCAATTCCAATAAACAAGATATCATACAGTAGCTCTATGAAAATATTCTTTCAGTCTGCGGGTTCCCGGTTCACTCCCAGCATCCTAAATAATATATAAAAGGTTGACCTAAAAAGGTTAACCAGAGAGTTCTTCTTTATCAATTACTGATGAGGCAACGATCAAATATGTAGTGATTAAAAACCTATCGTCATAATGGACCAGATGACTGGATTCTTCATGATGATTATCAATAAAAGTATAGGTTCTATTATTATTCTTGTTATTATTAACAATGATTATCCAGATTATATTAAATAATCCATTAATTACTTATTACATTTTCAGTATTTCTAATGTGCTATTAGCATCACCAAAGGCAAAAAAAAAAAAAATTTTCAAAATATTAATTAATCTATCTTCTCCTTTCTAATGTCCTCTTAAGATATGTGTGACACACTCACCACATTCACACTTGTCACACTCACGACTCCTTACAGTCACCACATTCATCACTCATAACGCTTCACCTCACTCACACACTCACACACACACACACGCACACACACACACACACACACACACACACACACACACACACACACACACACACACACACACACACACACACACACACACACACACACACACACACACACACACAATTGTCATTGCTGTAAACAACCGATAGCTAGAAAGGCGGGATCCAAGAGTCAATGCTCGATCCTGCAAGCACATATAGGTGAGTACATATAGGTGAGTACACACACACACACACACACTCACCACATTCCAGCACTCACAACACACAACTCTCACCCATCGCTTGCCAACCTTTCGCTATTCCCTGTATTCTTCCTCCGTTCATTCCGGTATATTTTGCCCCCCTGTCTCCCAGAGCGACAGGAATATGGGGACAAGCGTAGGGTCCGTTTACACAACTTTCCGGACGTGGCACAATATCTGTTATATATGGAGATGGGGCTGGTGATATTGTTGGCCTTCGCTCCTCCCTCGTTACATATCTGCCAAATGTATACATGCCCCTTTCGCTTCGAAATAGTTAATATCTCACGATAGCCAAAATATGGTTTGTTGTCCTGTAATGCTGATTACGTTGATATTCTGAGCTGCCAAGCGTGGATACAGCAGTGTTATTATCGTATATTTTCTTTATAGATTTGTTGGTTTACTTCTCTTCATTTTCGTTTTTTCCCCTACCTCTTTCTGAAGCACGTGTGTGTGTTTGTACACAAACGCACGTGTTTCTCGCGTACACGTTTGTGAAGTCTAAGAGGGAGGCAACTTAAATAAATACTAATGTATAAGGTTTCAAGAAATAAACATAATGCCGGCTTTAAAACCACATACATATTACCGGAATGGTATGTGCAGCATATGCAGCATACGCAGCATGAGTAGCATGAGCAGTATGAGCAGCATATGGAGCATATGAATGTTACATGAGACCAGACCTTACATGAAGCTCACGTGTCAAATAATATGGTAACCACAAGACAGATTTACATATATTATTCAGAGATGTAGACCAAGTGTGTACCTCATTTCTCGGTGTATATTCACTTAAAGTATACTTACGTCCCTGACTGTTCAGCGTTAAAATATACTTCCTGGTTGGTGAATAGGCTCGTATAACGCCTTTAAGGCCAATACCGAATCAATCAACCAACCGACCTTGTTTGCTTTGAGTACTGACGACCATTTTAGGAGCGGATTGACGTATGCAGAATAAGGAATTTCTTTTTTGGGTTGGTGTGGGTAGTTGGTGATGAGTGGTGGTTGGCGGGGATAAGTGGTGGTGGTGGATCGTGGGGTTGGTTGGTGGTGAGTGAGGATATAGGTGTTGTGGGGTAATAGTGATTATAAGTTGTGGTTGGTGGGGACTGGTCGTGAAGGTGGGGGGTGGTTGGTCAAGGTAGTTAATGGTAGGAGGGTCGTGGATGAGGTTAGTGGTCGCTGGTGATAGGCGGAGCAGCTGGAGAGAATTCAACTCAATTAAAGCGAAACCCCAAAAAATTTCGCGTAGGAAGTGAGAATTTCTTCCAATAGAGAATGAATCTGGCCCAGAGTGAAAGGAATGAAGGTATTGGGTTGGGCAGAGAGGTGCTTGATCTAGAGGGCGTTTACCAGCAATTCGAAGACCCGGAATGGCACCGTGCAGTGATTGAAAAGTGGAAAATAAAGCGTTAGATATTGGGGAAGGTATTGAAGACGGGAAAGAAATGCAAGGAATTGCTTCCGCATTGATTTGCTTGAAATGGAGCCAGAAAACTAATATATTTATATATATATATATATATATATATATATATATATATATATATATATATATATATATATATATATATATATGCAGAAAAACCACAAAGAAATGGGGAAGAGAGATGAACGTTTCGGCCTGTTAAAGCCGTTGTCAACACCAGACTAAAGTGCAGTCTGGTGTTGACAACGGCTTTAACGGGCCGAAACGTTCATCTCTCTTCCCCATTTTCTTTGTGATTTTTCTGCATATATATATATATATATATATATATATATATATATATATATATATATATATATATATATATATATATATAAACATTTGCCTATTTACACTTTTTCTTGCCTCAATTCCCCCATCCGCTGAATAACAGATTTAAATTTCACATGTTGGTGTAAAACGAGCCTCAGGATACGAGGGGTTAAAGTGCAGCCTCGTAAATCCGTGGCGGTCGACTGGGCTCGATGCACCACCTTCATCCCCCAGCGGCCGGTCTGCTCAAGTTGCTAACATTTTATGTTTAGAAGTTATAACTCACCGTCGTTTGTTTCCACTCGTCCTGTCAGTCTTCCAGTAATACTGCTGAGGGGTGTGACCTGTATATAAATGTATATATAAACATATATAAATTCCCGCAAGTCATGGGAAATATTACTACGTGTTTATATTTATTTTTCGTATATATATTTCCAGTTCGATTATTAGAATTTCTCTAAGGTTCATAAGATATTATGGGTATCTTAATTGACTGATTCATTTGAAAGAAGCCCAAGTGATAGAACTCGGTTAAGTAAGGAAATATGATAGAACAATTATGCGGCTAATAAAGTCATACTGAGTGCCTTGGATTTATTTTCAGACGGCCTCGTAAAGTTGATACACTGTCAAAGGTGGGACTCCTAGCCGAGGCTCGCAAGGTAAGTGATAGCTGGTATTTCTGCACGAGAGTCAAAGCAGGCCTCTCGTCTCCTCTCTCCCATATCTCTCCCACACCTTTTCCTAATCTCGTGACTCTGAGGCCGTTGAACAACTTCACCTCGGTGGTGCAAAGGGGGGCATGTTTACACTTCCCTACTGTCTACATGTCCTGCTCTCTCTCTCTCAAGCATGTATTCGTTCGCACATGCTCTCTGTCATTCTCGTTCTCCCTTACTTACCTCGCTCTCTCTATCACTCTTAATCACGCTCTCTCCTTTCTCACTCTCTCTCTCTCTCACTCTCCTTTATTTCGCTTTTACCCCGCTCGCCTTCTTTCTCCCTCCGTTCTTCTCATTTTGCCTCACTCTCCTCTCTCTCTCCAACCCCTCTTCCACTCGCTTATACACTTTCCCAAGAGCCCCAACGCTTTCTTATGCACTCCCACACTCTCCCCTTGATGACGCCGCTCACACAGCCACCTCGCAACATTTTATCATTCTTTGCAACTTCCAAAATGTTGAAGCATTACACATCAAAATAAAATAAAAATAAATTTTTATATAATAGTATATCTATATATATTATATATATATATATATATATATATATATATATATATATATATATATATATATATATATATATATATATATATATATATATATATATATATATATATATATATATATATATGATGAATAATGTACTATCAAGCCCATATCTTGTAACTTTCATGAGCTTTCATTAGTAAAACCTTCATGGAGTCGCTTGCATAGAAAATATGGATAATGGAGAAATAAGGAAACAACATGGAAGAACAAATGCATGAGTATGACACAGTACTTGCTTGTGGAACATATACATATTAATTTTCGGTTCTACTCGTTTTAGTCTCAAACTCTGACGGACATATATTATCAAAGGTTCTCAAAATATTACCAAATTTTTTTCTCTAAGGTTAAACGATGCCAAGATGCCATTGTCCTAGTTGATGTACTGTTTTAACCCAATTAAAGCAAAAAATGCCCTCCTGAGGTATTTGGAAGTTAAAACTAACAAAATTTGTAAATGAGTCATGAAAATAGATATATGCCACAAATCACTGCGTTTCACTCTATAAATATATTTATTGGTAAAGTACCCCTATAGAAATTAATAGAGAGGGAAGGCGGGAGTTGAATATACCATATAGATAACTCCAGAACGCGGGACATTCCTGAATCAGAATGACGGAATTAAAAGTTAGAAGGTATAAAAGGACCAAGTACACACAGATAAATACGTATATAATAGTTAAGCAAAATGTTTAGAAGATATTGAAACTGACGACCTGCAAGTAAATTGCGGGGCCCAAGAGTGGTGCTGGTCCGGCTCGACCAGCAGGAACAGCATCACAAAGGCTATGGACAGAAGCTAAAGACACAGTTGGACCATTGGGACTAAAAGAAACTATTATTTACTTTAAGAATACCGAGTAGATGGAATTAACAGGGAAATAACGAACTCGAGAATGATACCGTAGAAAGAGTCATATGTACAGATAATGAAAATACAATGAGTAACCATTACAATACACGTTCGACTGCTGAAAAGGCAGGATCCAAGAGCATACGCTGTCTTGTAGGCACAATTAGGTGAATATAGTTAAGTGAGTACATACACAGTGCCTTAGCAGATGATGCACGTTCCTGCAAGCACATCTAGATGAATACACAAGCACACGAACTTCTCACCAAAAAATGCTTTGAATCAAAGCAAAGCAATTTCTTGGACCGGAAACTTGATCTGACTGCAATTTGGTGATCTTCTTTCTCATTACTCTGAAGCCTCCATTGTATATCTCGATGAAATGAATTGTCTTTCCGTGGAAACGCCAACCAAGCACAGTCTGCGGTCTGGATATTGGGCTTATGACCATTAAGAAGCGACCACACACGTACGGAAAAACGTATACTGTATATAGGAAGATCCCGATAATGGGTACATTTACGTGGCCAAAAATGTAATGGTAGTTGGAAAGGGAATTCGAAATACCTCCTTTGATGTTAAAATAGAACTGGCGAATTTGTAAATAAACATTCATGGTGCTTTTCTGTTTCAGAAATGAAAATGAGTCCGGCATATTTATCTTTTTACATGTAAAGAATTATACATATATCACTAGTTGAAAGCTGAGCTTAAAATCCACCTAAGTTGCTACATTACCATTAGCAGCAGCTGATATATTAATAACAACATAATATGCCTCAACAGCAGTGACATGTGTAACAGCATCAGCTGTAACGATAGCAGCAGCAGATAAAGCTACGAGAGTAGTCAGGTACATGTTCAATAAGAGATCCAATAAAGATAAAGAACACTTTAGAAGTCGCAGCTCAATCTTCTGTAGTAGAACCATATTTAGCAGGAGCAGCAGGATAAGCAACAACAGTTGAGGCAGACTCAACAGCAGAAGCTTCAACAGTAGAGATACATACAGCAGCTGTTGTAGATGAAGCTACAACAATAGTCAAATACAACATCAACAGCAAATGTGCAGAACCGTCGGGGACTCATAACATGTCTTTGACAACGGACACTGGTACCTCGTCCCGTTACCAACACCGAGTCTGCAGCAGCCATACCCAAGATTACTTGAGTCTACCGTTGTGGCTGCCTAGTTTATCGTCCATTTCCAGTGGCACCAACCGGACTTCCACCCCCTCCGCAACACTCACGGTGCAACACAGCTCTGGGCTGCAATCTCTGAAATATCCCGTTTTCCCACCCATGGATGCTCAGAAACTTATCACTAACTTACCAATCTCTCATAAACTATTTTGAAGCTGCACTACGTTAGACTAGCATTGGCCTGCTGTTCTAACCAGAAGAACACCATCACCCCACCTGCTCACACTTGAATCCATTTACGCGCCGCCTGTTTAACCCTGAAACCCACCTGCACCCGCCTACAGAATACAGAAAAAGATGACCTCTGACCTCCGAAAGGGGAGTTTAACGTAAAAATCACTTTATCACTCATAAACGCGTTCACATTGCCAGGATATATATATACTATATATATATATATATATATATATATATATATATATATATATATACATATTATATATATATTATATATATATATATATATATATATATATATATATATATATATATATATATATATATATATTATATATATATATATATATATGACAATGTCAGACCACGGAGGAAAATGAAACAGGAATTTCCTTAAGTACTTTCGTATATTAAATACATCTTCAGAAAGGAATGTTTCCTTCATTCCTTCTGAAGATGTATTTAATATACGAAAGTACTTAAGGAAATTCCTGATTTCATTTTCCTCCGTGGTCTGACATTGTCACATTCTTAATCACGTGTTTATTTTCGTGATATACAGACATATATATATATATATATATATATATATATATATATATATATATATAGTATATATATATATATATATATATATATATATTTACATGTATATGAAAACCATATTTTTTGGTAGCGAAGATAAGGAGCTTGAAGGATAAGCACGGAATATGGTTTGACACCAGCTGCGGGACGAGCCCCTTAATGAGATGACGAGGCTGGAGACGCTATGAAGCTCAAGTTATGTGCACTTCTTTAAATTTATATTTCTCATCTCAGTTCATTATTGAAGATTTATAATAATTTCATGAGAACCTAACTTAATTTTATTATTATTATTATTATTATTATTATTATTATTATTATTATTATTATTATTATTATTATTATTGTTATTATTATTATTATTGCTATTATTATTATTATTGCTATTATTATTATTATTATTGGTATTATTATTCGTCTTTTTATTATTTTATTATTTATTATTATTATTATTTTTATGTTATTAATAATCTTGTTATAATCAAAATGGCATCGACCTTTATATAGGATTCCATTCTCGTCAACAGCCTTTCCAGCATCATTTCCAATATCACTTTCATTATCCCCGCCAACTCCATCAATATTCCCATCACCATCACCCGCGCGGGCTGGTCGCCCCCCTGCTATTTACAAAAACTAATTGTTGTTGCCAGATGCTTCACCATGGCGGCCCACGTGTGTTTGTTTAACAACATCAGCTGATCGATCACTCTTATCTACAGCGTCCCCCATTCCCTGTGTGATCAGTCTTTTTCTCACCTCAACCCTCCATAAACGATTGCACCTATAGCTTCTATGGTGGCTTCTATGATATATATATATATATATATATATATATATATATATATAATATATATAATATATATATATATATATATATATATATATATATAGTATATATATATATATATATATATATATATATATATATATATATAACGATAATATCAGAAGATAACTGGATTTAATAATTAATCTGACATATTTGTTTGCGTCATATTCTGCATCGAGTCTCTGGAGATCCTCGAAGCTGTCATCATCACGATCATCAGCTTGAATCTTGTTTTCACTGGTGCTCTCAAAGTGCAGTAATTGCTATCTTTCCCCCCCCCCCCCCCTCCTTCACCTTCATTATCTTCCTCCCCTGACACCCTTTACCCCTTACCTCAGGAGGCACCGTTCTCCTTATCTTCCACTCCGTTACTCAGGATGTGTCTGTGTGGAAGCATTCCTTCCAGCAGTTCAAAGTTGTTTTACCGTTGTTGAAGAGTGTAAGAATGTAACGTAAGTATATCGTAAGAATAAATGAAGAACAAGAATGTAAGAACTCTTGTATATATAAATAAAAAAATAATTAAAGGAAATTACTGTGAAGTTCATGATTTCGTTTTCTTTTCTTTTCTGTGTTGGACTTATGTTTGACAGATCATTTTTATATGTATAATTTGCTTGTTACTGATGTTATACTGCTAATATTACTACACGTATTATTATTCAGTTACTAATGGTACTTATATTACTATAATAATAAAATATTTATAATAATCATCATGGAAGTTGAACATTTACTTCGATAACATCCTGAAAGGAATTCTTGAGGTATGGACCTCGGGAGATGATTGCCGCTCTCATTTTTAAAGAGACATGAAAGAGAACGTAAATCACATTACAGAACCCCGACAATTGAGAGTATTTTGGGGACGACGTTGGCAAGTTACACGAAAGAATGAAGCGATAGTTATCTCACGAAGGCAAAACAGTATATCGCCCCATGGATAATACTAAATTCAAAGAGTGTTATAACACATCAACTAAATTTAATAAAACATCGATGAAAATCTCTCCTTTAGCAGATATGTGAAAGATGTTGCAGTTAAGAACGTTAGGAACTGTTAAAGTTGAAGAGAGCAGCAGAACATCGAGAGGCAAAGTGGTGCTTAACATTACAATTCATTTAGATCGATCATTGAATGCTTACAAAAATGTGCGATTTTGGGAGGTAAGGAACATACTAGTACATCAATTACAATAAATACATAACATGGATACAGATCTACTGAAAACTAAGTCTAATCTTCTTAGCTAATTACTTTGAGGCTAGGCACAGACCAGACGGGTGTGTGTGCATTTTGATGTCCCCTTCCCCCCCCTCCCCCGCCCAAAAAAATTATATGTACATACATATATATATATATATATATATATATATATATATATATATATATATATATATATATATATATATATATATATATATATATATATATATATATATATGTATATATATAAACTAGAGATCCTATGTACCACTATCAGAGGATTTCTTGGGTAACAAATGTTACCATGAATTCAATTATTTCCGAGAATATCAGATTAATGAAATAATTACATTTACGACTTGGAACTTAGAGAGAGGAAGACATTAGCGAGACAACATTGAGGTGGAAACAATTATACCTAGATTGTGGCATCAGCTCCTTGGTTCCTGTAAGTCACTTGGAGAGCCAGGGAAAAATATTCATTGTACTGCCTTCCTCATTCTTTTAGTGATGCTATAGACCATTAATCTGTATTTGTTTCTGCAATTTAAAGAGCGCATCAGACATGTTAGAAGAACATTGACCGTGTTTCTTGTCGTCAAACCTTCAGCTGGTCACCAGATCAAATCAAATCAAATCAAATCAAATACTTATTCAGGTAAAGTGCATACATACAAGGTGAGATACAAAACATTGATAGATTTATAGATAGAGCTAGTACATACAATGCCTAAAGCCACTATTACGGAAAGGGTTTCAGGCAGAAACGAATCAGGGTCCTTGTGTAACTATTTCATTAAATCTGGTGTATTGGACGACATCCTAAAAATTTATTAAAATATTTGCTTGTCCATTTTATAGAATGAAGATTTTTTGTATTTATATTATTGTTAAGTTGCATCTTTTATAAACCCATCCTTGCACTTGTGTGGCAGTGCACAATAGAAAGTTGATTTTACATATTCGTTCATTAAACATTGGTTGTAACTATGATTTATATGTGCATCAGCCTACAGTTTAGACCTATGGTCTTGTGTATGACCCTCTGTCCTATGTGGCGGTGAATACCAGCATTATCCTCACTCTAATAAGACTCAATTGAAATCCTCAGATTAGGCGAAATTGTAACTAAATTTTTTCAGTAATGATGTTAATAATAATAATATGGTCCTTGTCTCTTGGCTCCTACCTGCCAGGGAACTGACATGCCGACGGAAGAGTGACAGGAGGAAGGGGGGGACGGACAGAAGGAAGGAAGACTGATATAAGAAAGGAGGAACTGACACGAAGAAGGGGGATTGACATGACAAAGACTAACTGACAGGAGAACGGGGGACTGACATGATGAAGAGGGGACTGGCAAGAGGAAAGGGATTGACATATAAAAGGCTGACTAACAAGAGGAGGAGCACATAGACAGCACCTGGCTCTGGGCCTCCCGACTCTCTCATATGAATGCTGCTCAGTGCTGAGCTTGAAGTGTAACTTCCCGCTGCAGTGGTGGTCATAACAGGCTTCATGGACACCCTGATGGCCACTTATGGCTTCATCTTGCATTTAATGAACTTTGCGGAATTTTCAAGATGCAAATGATTCTCATACACCCCCCCCCCACCCTTCTCCCTTCCCCACCTCCTCACACACACACACACACACACACACACACACACACACACACACACACACACACACACACACACACACACACACACACACACACTCCCTAACCCAAGTTGTTTTACAATGGTTTCAACTTTCTGAATTGTTTAAACCTCGTGTTGCCCGAGTTAGTAGTTTTTTTCTGACCATCCTTTGGACGGGCTCCGTGATAGGAAGCAATACGCCTGGAGATGTAGAGTTATTAAGTAAGAAAGCATGTTAAGCTAATCTGGCAATGCCACACTGGAAGCATTACTATACGAAAGGCTGGAATATCCCCCAAGAGAAGTCAAACTTCACCTCCTTGCCAGATAACATCAACAGAACAAGCATTATGGTCATGTCACATTTCTCGACTCGATTCCAAAAGTAGCAGCGAGCAACACTACCAGGTTATATCGGCAGCTTCACCAAGTAACACCAATGTCCTAGGAACCAACACTAGGACGAACGCCATGCACTTTCAAGACAGACAGCACCACCATTAACCCAAGGCAGCCAAAAGGCGAAAGAAACAATACATCAGCAATGAAAATCGAGGCAGAGGAAACCTTAACACCTAGTGTTCCAGAGCCAGATACACCACCACACACCCTAGCAGAGTCTCTATCCAGCCAGACAGCAACACCGCCAGGTCATTTCGTGTAACAACTAAACAGGAAGGAGCACAATCAAGCCATAAACGAGAACAATTAAGCAAGAAAAGAGAACAATTAAGCTGGAAAAGAGAACAATTAAGCAAGAAAAGAGAAAAATTAAGCAAGAACAGATACCAATTAAGCAAGAAAATAGAACAATTAAGCAAGAAAAGAGAACAATTAAGCTGGAAAAGAGAACAATTAAGCAAGAAAATAGAACAATTAAGCCAGAAAAGAGAACAATTAAGAAATAATAGAGAACAATTAAGCAAGAAAAGAGACAATTAAGCAAGAAAATAGAACAATAAGCCAGAAAAGAGAACAATTAAGAAAGAATAGAGAACAATTAAGCAAGAACAGATACCAATTAAGCAAGAAAATAGAACAATTAAGCAAGAAAAGAGAACAATTAAGCAAGAAAAGAGAAAAATTAAGCAAGAACAGATACCAATTAAGCAAGAAAATAGAACAATTAAGCAAGAAAATAAAACAATTAAGCAAGAAAAGAGAACAATTAAGCAAGAAAATAGAACAATTAAACAAGAGAAGAGAACAATTAAGCAAGAATTGCGAACAATTAAGCAAGAAAAGCGAACAATTAAGCAAGAATAGAGAACAATTAAGCAGGAATAGAGAACAATCAAGCTAGGTAGTAGCAGGAAATAGTCACGGACGACCACCACCAAAGCTGTAATAGTACTGGGTTATTTAGTACCACAATCAAGCCTCACTACACCACTGAACCAGGACACAGCACAAGACCAGAGAACACTGCTACCAGGTCTCGCCAGCTCAGAAACAGAACCCCAGAAGAATTAGTGTGAAGGAGCTGACGAGGCGAAGGTAAAGAATGGTTCAGCCTTCCATTATTTTTCTGTGTCACTTGCAGCTGTAGCGGCAGTCTTAGCTGCACTGCCTCGACAGTCTGAGCACGTCTTGCTAAATGAACACACACACAACTGATGCTCCTGTTCACCTAACAGTAAATTGATACCTGGGAGTCAGACTGCTACTACGGCTGCATCCTGGGGATGTGTGTGTGTGTGTGTGTGTGTGTGTGTGTGTGTGTGTGTGTGTGTGTGTGTGTGTGTGTGTGTGTGTGTGTGTGTGTGTGTGTGTGTGTGTGTGTGTGTGTATGTGTGTGTGTGTGTGTGTGTGTGTGTGTGTGTGTGTGTGTGTGTGTGTATGTGTGTGTGTGTGTGTACTCACCTAGTTGTACTCACCTAGTTGTGTTTGCGGGGGTTGAGCTCTGGCTCTTTGGTCCCGCCTCACAACCGTCAATCAACAGGTGTACAGATTCATGAGCCTATCGGGCTCTGTCATATCTACACTTGAAACTGTGTATGGAGTCAGCCTCCACCACATCACTTCCTAATGCATTCCATTTGTCAACCACTCTGACACTAAAAAAGTTCTTTCTAATATCTCTGTGGCTCATTTGGGCACTCAGTTTCCACCTGTGTCCCCTTGTGCGTATTCCCCTTGTGTTAAATAGACTGTCTTTATCTACCCTATCAATCCCCTTCAGAATCTTGAATGTGGTGATCATGTCCCCCCTAACTCTTCTGTCTTCCAGCGAAGTGAGGTTTAATTCCCGTAGTCTCTCCTCGTAGCTCATACCTCTCAGCTCGGGTACTAGTCTGGTGGCAAACCTTTGAACCTTTTCCAGTTTAGTCTTATCCTTGACTAGATATGGACTCCATGCTGGGGCTGCATACTCCAGGATTGGCCTGACATATGTGGTATACAAAGTTCTGAATGATTCTTTACACAAATTTCTGAATGCCGTTCGTATGTTGGCCAGCCTGGCATATGCCGCTGATGTTATCCGCTTGATATGTGCTGCAGGAGACAGGTCTGGCGTGATATCAACCCCCAAGTCTTTTTCCTTCTCTGACTCCTGAAGAATTTCCTCTCCCAGATGATACCTTGTATCTGGCCTCCTGCTCCCTACACCTATCTTCATTACATTACATTTGGTTGGGTTAAACTCTAACAACCATTTGTTCGACCATTCCTTCAGCTTGTCTAGGTCTTCTTGAAGCCTCAAACAGTCCTCTTCTGTTTTAATCCTTCTCATAATTTTAGCATCGTCCGCAAACATTGAGAGAAATGAATCGATACCCTCCGGGAGATCATTTACATATATCAGAAACAAGATAGGACCGAGTACAGAGCCCTGTGGGACTCCACTGGTGACTTCACGCCAATCGGAGGTCTCACCCCTCACCGTAACTCTCTGCTTCCTATTGCTTAGATACTCCCTTATCCACTGGAGCACCTTACCAGCTACACCTGCCTGTCTCTCCAGCTTATGTACCAGCCTCTTATGCGGTACTGTGTCAAAGGCTTTCCGACAATCCAAGAAAATGCAGTCCGCCCAGCCCTCTCTTTCTTGCTTAATCTGTGTCACCTGATCGTAGAATTCTATCAAGCCTGTAAGGCAAGATTTACCCTCCCTGAATCCATGTTGGCGATTTGTCACGAAGTCCCTTCTCTCCAGATGTGTTACCAGGTTTTTTTCTCACGATCTTCTCCATCACCTTGCATGGTATACAAGTCAAGGACACTGGCCTGTAGTTCAGTGCCTCTTGTCTGTCGCCCTTTTGTATATTGGGACCACATTCGCCGTCTTCCATATTTCTGGTAGGTCTCCCGTCTCTAGTGACTTACTACACTATGACACTACACTACACTATGGAGAGTGGCAGGCAAAGTGCCTCTGCACACTCTTTCAGTACCCATTGTGAGATCCCATCTGGACCAACAGCCTTTCTAACATCCAGAAGATGTGTGTGTGTGTGTGTGTGTGTGTGTGTGTGTGTGTGTGTGTGTGTGTGTGTGTGTGTGTGTGTGTGTGTGTGTGTGTGTGTGTGTGTGTGTGTGTGTGTGTGTTAAAAATAAATGTAGTAGATGAAAATAGTTGGGAAATCAGTCCGTTAGACAACCAACAGTTAGATAGACGGGGTCCAAGAGCTAAATATGATGAATAAAAACGTGGGAACTGAGTCATTGCAATAATCCAAAAAACGTTCGGAAGATGAAACTAATTACCAAGGTTGTTCTTGCAGTCATATGAAAGTTAGAACAGAGATTCGCAGATGGAAGAAAGATATTATTTTGTTCTCGACATACAGGGGTCAGAAACATGCAGAAAGTCTGTATGTGTAACTCACTTATTCTGAATACGAAACCCACTCTATTGCGACTCATACCTTCATTGGACACCAACACACATTTTTACTGGGGGAGAGAGAGAGAGAAAAAGAGAGAGAGAGAGAGAGAGAGAGAGAGAGAGAGAGAGAGAGAGAGAGAGAGAGAGAGAGAGAGAGAGAGAGAGAGAGAGAGAGAGAGAGAGAGAGAGAGAGAGAGAGAGAGAGTGAGAGAGAGAGTGCGGGATAGGTTAGATGAATTCAAACATTTATATATATGTATATATGAACTGAAAGAAAAATAAACATTATCACACATCACCGTTTTAATTGGAATGAATGATGAGAGATGAGTAATTTGATTTTAGAATCTAGAAAATAACTCAAACATCCATTAATTTTGTTTATAAGAACTGACCAGTAATTTTCTTGCAGAGTAATAAGATTTGTGTTTAACTTTGTCTCACTTTTCGTAGTTGCTGAGCATACTAGTACAAGAATTGAAAAAAGATACATAATGTGACATAATTGAATTTTTGGATTGATGCGTAAATAACAGGAGGGAGAACACGAAATGCAATGTAAGCAGGAGTATTAATGGAAACGCAGAGCAGCATAAAAATGAATTATGGCTTCATTTTCCGTTTGCTGGAGGCATTAAGGTAAAATAAAACACACAGCTCAGGAAATGAGAAACTTTTTGCTCATCCAGACCTAAAAAAAAACTTTGCACATTTTGTCTTTGCTTCAGATCTGCATTGAATCTGTGTTTGTTTTACTTGTCCGAGCCGTCACAATAAAACCAGCTTTTGCAAGGAATACCATGAATATATAGAAGCTGCACCTGGGTTCACGAAACTAAAATTGAAATCTTATTCCCGCATTCTTGCTTTAACATTAAAACAATAATTCTTACCTTACTCTACTAACAAGATAAAGGGAATTAATGATAAGCGGTATTCCGGTACCATGTTTGGGTAATTATGTTCAGCTGAAATTACTTTTCTTTTTGTAACAATTAAAAAAATGTGACATTTTTGGTTAGGAATTTATAACGGAAACGATTCCAGCAGACGTATATCAAATGGAAAAACACCAAAAAAGAAAAAAAGTATGTGTCGATGTTATCTGAGGGAAAATATAGAACTGTAGGGAAAAACAAGCCACGAAAAATATTACTAGACAGAAAAGTGGTAGGCTCTCTTCCTCCTCTCTCTTCCCGCAGCTGGCAAAAGTAATACTTTGTGAAAACATTCATGCAAATATAATAAAAATATGACTAAGCTATATATAGATATATAAATATATATACATTTATTGTGGTTGACAATATATATATATATATATATATATATATATATATATATATATATATATATATATATATATATATATATATATATATATATATATATAGGGGGGTACCACCACTGATGCAATTATAGGGACCCACAGCCTCAGGGAAGGGAACACAGAGCATTCAGGGAAAAACTTGCCCTTTAACTCTGAATACGAAAGAGTGTTCGCTTCTCCTACCACCACCCCCCCCCCCTTTTTTTATTATGGTGTACACTTTATTATGCAGGGTTATGCAGTTACATATACATATACATATATATATATATATATATATATATATATATATATATATATATATATATATATATATATATATATATATATATATATATATATATATATAACCGCCTTTCTAACTAATCTAAATCTATTTTTTTTTCTAATATATCTACTTCACATATTTTTAACACACGCACGCACACACACACACATCCCTAGGAAGCAGCCCGTAGCAGTTGTCTAACTCCCAGGTATCTATTTACTGCTAGGTGAACAGAGGCACCGGGATGAAAGAAACTGCCCATTTGTTTCTGCCTCTGCCGGTAACCAAACCCGGTACTTTAGAACTATAAACCCAGAGCGCTGTCCATTCAGCCGCGAGCTCCTAGCGTGTGTGTGTGTGTGTGTGTGTGTGTGTGTGTGTGTGTGTGTGTGTGTGTGTGTGTGTGTGTGTGTGTGTGTGTGTGTGTGTGTGTGTGTGTGTGTGTGTGTGTGTGTTTAGAATTATTTCCTGTAGTTGACTATGTGTGGAGTGGATATCATTCTGGCCAAATAATCCCGTTCCCCGAATTCGATTCCAACAACGGATGCAGTTCAATTTCTAATTTGGTTTGCAGGTAGTATCCGGAAAGTGACCTCACCAGCCTCGCCAGCTTTCCGTTAAAGCACAACTGGAACCCAAATACCCAAGAAAACGAAGGAAATATACGTTTCTGTCTCCCTCAAACAGCGGTAGTGACTGTTTTAAACCGAAATATTGTTCCAAAGGCTTTTACCTTAAAAAAAAAGTTATCGTTATGAATCACCGTAAATTTACGACGACATAATCGTTTCCAAACATCAGGCATTCAGTGAGCGGTGGAGATGCAAAGAGCAAGGATAAGGGAGACTAAGCAAATACCATCGTTAAGAAATAGACCTACCCGCCAAAAACACACCGAAACTATGACGTTGGTACAACGTTCGAACAAGTTTTAACACCTAACCAGTTATAAAAACCAATATAGCAAGTTGTAACAACGTTCTAGTACGTCATAAACACGTTAAGCCAAGATGTAACAACTTTATTTCAAGTTGTAACAAGCGGTAAATAGAGACAGTTTCGGTTTGTGTTTCCAGGGTACGAACCAAAACTGAAAGATTTAAACAGGTTTTCTTTAAAGTAAGATAAACTTCGAGGGGATAGCTAAATGGAAACATAAAAATGCATAGGGACTTCGATTCCCTTAAATAAGAAGAACTATCTGAGATGAAGTTAGTTTCGGTAGTTAGTTTCAAGGAGGAGAAACACTGGCCTGAAGCTCAGAAAAAGAAGCAGAACAAAGGAAGGTCAAGTGATTTGCTATTCACAGAGCCCATTTATCGCATGATGTCGCAAGCATAAATTATTTGCGTCTGAATTGGTATTAGTAGAATATTAGTGTATATACGTTTCATCAGAATACAGTAGAAACAGTTGACATAGTTGTTTATATAGTTGTTTATATAGTTGTTTATATAGTTGTTTATATAGTTGCTTGGTGTAGCATCATTAACCATTGCCGTTGCTTCTGGCTCGTTATTCATAGGAGAGAGAGACGAGAGAGCCTTCAAGTGTTCTATTCTGTTTTATATAAGAGATGAAGCATTAGTAATGTTAATTATTTAATCCCTCTTGAAAGTTGTTGCTGTTGGGCTTAAGGCTTATGTTATTATCCTGAGGGTCAGTAAGGCCGTCATAATAACCTACTGACCCTCCAACAGGTACGCAGGCGATGAGTCACAATAACGTGGCTGAAGTATATTGACCAGACCACACACTAGAAAATGAAGGGACGACGACGTTTCGGTCCTTCCTGGACCATTCTCAAGTCGATTGTGACGACGGCGACCGAAACGTCGTCGTCCCTTCATTTTCTAGTGTGTGGATTGGTCAACCTCCAACAGGTACATTTCAGCTCTCTGTGCATGTGACGCTGAGAAGTTCGGTACAGTCTCGATGAATAATGCGCACCGAGTTGAGTGAGGGATTACAGAAGGAAGGGTTGAGTGAGTCATTGCCGTGGGAGTTGAATAGGGAATTACAATAGTGGATGAGTCTGACATAGCAGTGGGAGGGTTGAATGGAGAACTGCAATGGGTCGGCTGAGTATAGAGTTTCAGAGTGGGAGTGGAATGATTAAATGAATTTTACCAAACAGTGGTTGTCCAGAGCTACTGATTAAGGCTTCCAGGGATCATAAAGATAAGAATTTAATTAGTTTGACATTTTCTGTGGGTGGTGATGAAAGAGGAAAGCCCGGCATGGCTCGTCACCCAGGTCGTATTAAACTCCAGGGCAAATACTGAAGGAGCGAATTTGTCATTTCAATAAATTATTTCTGTCGACTTTCGAAGCAAAAATTATTCTCTTATTTTGTTGTAATGTAGTGAACAAGGCTTCAGTAATCTATTCTGTTATTATCTGCATGTGAAAATGCAGAGAATACTGTTTATTGGATTTAATCATTGTTCGTATTCGAGTTATCAAAATGCTATATACTGATGGTAAGTGTATTTCGCTTTAAGTTAGTGTAAGAGCCGCGTTTTCTTATTAAGAATTTAACAAAATAACAGAACAAATTACTCGAATCATTTTTCCTAACTCCTACCTGGTCAGTCTTCTCTAAGTTGAATAAAGTGTCAATATTACATGAAACATACTATAAACATGAGGAGAAATATTACAGAGAAGGCAAGGTATGGTATATCATTGTAAAGGACAGGAACTATTCTTAACTACGCTTGGGGGAGAGTGTGGGAGGTTCGGGAAATGTAGGAGACGCGACAAAGAAGAGAAGGGGGAAGCAAGCAGGAAGGTTAGAAATTAGTTAAAAAAATCATTTGCATATTCTCTTAAAGATACTGGAATTATTAATCTTAATATTTTCAATGGAGATGGATGTGTGAATTGCATCTTTCTTGACGGGGCCAAAATGCCATTGTGACGGTCCTATTATATAATGACAGAATACAATACAGAAAATTAATCCGGCAAAACAGAAAAGTGTAAAGACTGATGATACAAATACCTGCGAGGAAGGAGGCAAAGAGAAAAAGTTAGAGGCAGAATACTAATGGAGTAATGTGACAAAGCCATATCTTTCAGTATTACGTTCTTTTTTGTTTCTCGAGTACTTTAATATTCTTCCAGAATATTAAAGTAAAGCCCTTAGTAGTCGCAACTTTGTAGGAACAACGAGGGAAAACAGAAACACGCACATGCAAATTTACAACGAAATTGATAAGTTTTCATGAATAAGAAATATTCCTATGAAATTGAATATTTATCTTTCCCAAAGCAAAAACTCATCATGATATGGAAATAATTCTGTGTGAACATGATATATATATATATATATATATATATATATATATATATATATATATATATATATATATATATATATATATATATATATATATATGTCGTACCTAGTAGCCAGAACTCATTTTTTGGCCAACAATGCAAGCCCCGATTTGCCTAATAAGCCAAGTTTTCCTGAATTAATATATTTTCTCTAATTTTTTTCTTATGAAATGATAAAGCTAACCATTTCATTATGTATAAGGTCAATTTTTTTTTATTGGAGTTAAAATTAACGTAGATA
>NC_091232.1:12719265-12849144 GCF_040958095.1 Procambarus clarkii
GTGTATTCAATCACTTAAGTTTTCTTAACTGAAGCGACCGCACAACAGGAATCTTTTTTAATAGGCACAGTCTCGCAGTTGTGTCGTTGGCAAGAAAAAGTTTTAATTAGAAATTCTGATAATTGCTGGATGAACGTCGTGGAAATTCAAACCAAACGACACAGAGCCAACATGGGTGCCAGGAGGGCCAACCCCTGGCACTCTACCCATGATGTGTAATTCCTCCATCGCTCGTTCGTCACACGTGTGAGTTAGGCATCTGTTGCTAGTGGTCTAATGTACTGAAACATTTCTCTCTGATCTCTTGGTGCATCTGAAACTCATCTACTGGTACATTTGTCAGTCACATACTTATAATCTGCTGCATCTCTAAAGGCCCTTTGTCAATCATGAACTGACATAATTATCCATAGGAAAATAAACAAATACAATAAAATGAAGCAAGAAGACAAAGAGAAAGAGAGAGAGAGAGAGAGAGAGAGAGAGAGAGAGAGAGAGAGCGAGAGAGAGAGAGAGAGAGAGAGAGAGAGAGAGAGAGAGAGAGAGAGAGAGAGAGAGAGAGAGAGAGAGAGAAAGAGAGAGAGAGAGAGAGAGAGAGAGAGAGAGAGAGAGAGAGAGAGAGAGAGAGAGAGAGAGAGAGAGAGAGAGAGAGAGAGAGAGAGAGAGAGAGAGAGAGAGAGCAAAAAGGTTCCTGAGGCCTTTAATAACCCAACCAAATGTAATGTAATGAAGATAGGTGTAGAGAGCAGGAGACCAGATACAAGGTACCATCTGGGAGAGGAAATTCTTCAGGAGTCAGAGAAAGAAAAAGACTTGGGGGTTGATATCACGCCAGACCTGTCTCCTGCAGCACATATCAAGAGGATAACATCAGCGGCATATGCCAGTCTGGCCAACATACGAACGGCAGTCAGAAATTTGTGTAAAGAATCATTCAGAACTTTGTATACTACATATATCAGGCCAATCCTGGAGTATTCAGTCCCAGCATGGAGTCCATATCTAGTCAAGGATAAGACCAAACTGGAAAAGGTTCAAAGGTTTACCACCAGACTAGTACCCGAGCTGAGAGGTATGAGCTACGAGGAGAGACTACGGGAATTAAACCTCCTTCGCTGGAAGACAGAAGAGTTAGGGGGGACATGATCACCACATTCAAGATTCTGAAGGGAATTGATAGGGTAGATAAAAACAGGCTATTTAACACAAGGGGCACACGCACAAGGGGACACAGGTGGAAACTGAGTGCCCAAATGAGCCACAGAGATATTAGAAAGAACTTTTTTAGTGTCAGAGTGGTTGACAAATGGAATGCATTAGGAAGTGATGTGGTGGAGGCTGACTCCATACACAGTTTCAAGTGTAGATATGATAGAGCCCAATAGGCTCAGGAATCTGTACACCTGTTGATTGACGGTTGAGAGGCGGGACCAAAGAGCCAGAGCTCAACCCCCGCAAACACAACTAGGTGAGTACACACACACACACACACACACACACACACACACACACACACACACACACACACACACACACACACACACACACACACACACACACACACACACACAGAAGGATTGACAGGGAGAACAAGGAACCGCATGACACAGTGTACTGTTGTTTGAGTACTTGATTGAAGAAGGGTTATTTAACTCGAGGAGGGATACCGAAACCAAAAGGTTAGCATACCGAAAGGAAAACTATGAGGGGATAAGAAAATTCCTAACAGATATAGCATGGGAAACAGAGCTCAGGGGAAAGACGGTCCATGATATGATGGATTACATTACGCAGAAGTGCAAGGACGCAGCAAACACGTTTGTCCCAGTCCAAAATGAAAACAGAGAAATGAAGATGAGAAACCCATGGTTTAATCAGAGATGTAGGCTAGCTAAGCAGCAAAGTAAAAGGGCATGGGGAAACTATAGGAATAACAGGACACTGGAGAGCAGAGAAAGATACCAGAATGCCAGGAATGAATATGTCAGGATGAGAAGAGAGGCAGAAAGACAATACGAAAATGACATCGCAAGTAAGGCAAAGACCTGTTGCAAAATTGTTGCATAGCCACATCAGGAGAAAAACAACAGTAAAGGAACAGGTTATGAAATTAAGGATTGGGACGGAAGGATTCACTACAAATGACAAGGAAGTGTGTGAGGAACTGAATAAGAAATTCCAGGAGGTCTTCACCTTAGAGCAAGGATAAACTCCAGAGGTAAGTGAGGGAATAGCTAACCAGGAACCACTGGAAGACTTTGAGATTACCAGCGGGGAAGTAAGGAAGTGTTTACTAGAGTTAGATGTGACAAAGGCTATAGGCCCAGATGGAATCTCCCCTTGGGTTCTAAAGGAAGGAGCAAGAGAACTGTGCCTACCACTCTCCATAGTGTATAACAAATCACTGGCAACAGGGGAACTGCCAGATATTTGGAAAGCAGCTAACGTAGTCCCGATATACAAGAAAAGGGGATAGACAGGAGGCACTGAACTACAGGCCAGTGTCCCTAACCTGCATACCATGCAAGCTGATGGAGAAGATTGCGCGAAAAAAACTAGTGGAGCATCTGGAGCGAAGGAACTTTGTAACACAGCATCAACATGGGTTCAGGGATAGCAGGTCCTGCCTCACAGGGTTACTTGAATTCTACGACCAGGCAACAAAAATAAGGCAAGAAAGAGAAGGTTGGGCAGACTGCATATTTTTGGATTGTCAGAAAGCCTTTGATACAGTGCCACACAAGAGGCAAGTGCGAAAGTTGGAGATGCAGGCTGGAGTGAAAGGGAAGGTACTCTGGTGGGTAGAGGAGTACCTAAGCAACAGGAGACAACGAGTCTGTGTGAGGGGTGAAGTCTCAGATTGGCGAGACGTTACAAGTGGAGTCCCGCAGGGGTCAGTCCTTGGACCTATACTGTTTCTGGTATATGTAAATGATCTCCCAGAGGGTATAGATTCGTCCTTCTCAATGTTTGCCGACGATGCAAAAATTATGAGGAGGATTGAAACAGAGGATGATAGTAGGAGGCTACAAGATGACCTGGATAGACTGAGTGAATGGTCCAACAAATTGCTGTTGAAGTTCAACCCGAGTAAATGCAAAGTAATGAAACTAGGCAGTAGAAACAGGAGGCCAGACACAGGATACAGAATAGGAGATGAAGTACTTAATGAAACAGAGAGAGAGAGAAAGATCTAGGAGTTGATATCACACCAAACCTGTCTCCTGAAGCCCACTTAAAGAGAATAACGTCTGCGGCATATGCGAGGCTGGCTAACATCAGAACGGCGTTCAGGAACCTGTGTAAGGAATCATTCAGAATCTTGTACACCCCGTATATAAGACCAATCCTGGAGTATGCGGCCCCGGCATGGAGCCCGTACCTTGTCAAGCACAAGACGAAGCTGGAAAAAGTCCAAAGGTATGCTACTAGACTAGTCCCAGAACTAAGAGGCATGAGTTATGAGGAAAGGCTGCGGGAAATGCACCTTACGACAGTGGAAGACAGAAGAGTAAGGGGGGACATGATCACAACCTACAAAATCCTCAGGGGAATCGACCGGGTAAACAAGGATGAACTATTCAACACTGGAGGGACGCGAACAAGGGGACACAGGTGGAAGCTGAGTACCCAAATGAGCCACAGAGACATTAGAAAGAACTTTTTCAGTGTCAGAGTAGTTAGTAAATGGAATGCACTAGGAAGTGATGTGGTGGAGACTGACTCCATACACAGTTTCAAATGTAGATATGATAGAGCCCAGTAGGCTCTGGAATCTGTACCACCAGTTGATTGACGGTTGAGAGGCGGGACCAAAGAGCCAAAGCTCAACCCCCGCAAGCACAACTAGGTGAGTAGACGTTCAGGAACACATAAACGGATAAACAGACTTCATCACTTTAACGGGACTCAAACAAGAGACGAGGAGATGAAAAGAAGACAGTTGCTTGGGTATTACACACCCAATACCTCAGCAAGCAACAAAAGACTCGGACAATAATATGAAGACACCAACAAAGCGTGTCTAGTTGTGCAAAATAAGGCACCAACACAATCACAAGACATGACAACAGAATTTCTGATGATGGTGAATATAAAGCTGAGAGATAGACTCTGTGAACCCCAAGCTAGAAAAGTTGCTGACTTGGAGAATGCATAGATATCTTTTATTCCTCGAATCTATTCAAGGAAACATATAAATTATTGAGAACGTTTAACATTTCTAAATCTGTATTCGCTGAAGCGCAGGAGAGAGAGAGAGAGAGAGAGAGAGAGAGAGAGAGAGAGAGAGAGAGAGAGAGAGAGAGAGAGAGAGAGAGAGAGAGAGAGAGAGAGAGAGAGAGAGAGAGAGAGAGAGAGAGAGAGAGAGAGAGAGAGAGAGAGAGAGAGAGAGAGAGAAAGAGAGAAAGAGAGAGAGAGAGAGAGAGAGAAAGAGAGAAAGAGAGAAAGAGAGAAAGAGAGAGAGAGAGAGAGAGAGAGAGAGAGAGAGAGAGAGAGAGAGAGAGAGAGAGAGAGAGAGAGAGAGAGAGAGAGAGAGAGAGAGAGAGAGAGAGAGAGAGAGAGAGAGAGAGAGAAAGAAAGAGAGAAAGAAAGAGAGAAAGAGAGAGAGAGAGAGAGAGAGAGAGAGAGAGAGAGAGAGAGAGAGAGAGAGAGAGAGAGAGAGAGAGAAATGCACTTAAAAATTTTTATAGGGTCTAGTTCCAAATCTTCACACAAAAATAAGTCTTTACAAGATCAGGAGACATTGTAGGCAGCGGAAAATAGCCTCGTTGAAAAGCAGAAGTGCAATTGGAACACTTCTGGATAGAGTTGGATAGAGACAATTCTATCAACATTAAGGACTCAAGATTTTTCAAAGCTCGTTTAACAAACAGAGAAAAAGTTGACCTCTCGCGGTGTTCAGAAGAGAATTTGATGAACACCTCCAAAGGATACTTGACCAATCAGACTGATTCATACGCCAGACTGCGAGCAGCGGCGCCCAACAGCTTGGTTAACCAGATTACCAACTAAGAGGCCAAAGTAAACATTACCAACCAGGCCTCCGGGCGGCGACATTGCCTCCTGGAACCAACAACAGGTACACAACAGGCAGACCCCTCCATTGTGGGGCAGAAGGCTTGTGTACAAAATTAATGGAAGTTACAGAGAGGAATTTTCCTAACAACATGTAAAAGAGGGCAGCAAGGTGAAGGGAAGCGAATCACCTATCTTGAGGTTATCTTGAGATAATTTCGGGGCTTAGTGTCCCCACGGCCCGGTCCTCGACCAGGCCTCCACCCCCAGGAAGCAGCCCGTGACAGCTGACTAACTCCCAGGTACCTATTTACTGCTAGGTAACAGGAGCATCAGGGTGAAAGAAACTCTGCCCATTGTTTCTCGCCAGCGCCCGGGATTGAACCCGGGATCACAGGATCACGCGTCCAGTGTTCTGTTCGCACAGCCACCGGCTCCCCTAGCTTAGGTGATTTTCAGTACGAACACATAATGAATTACAACGAATAAGATAAAATGTGAGGAAAAAGTATTGGGAAACACTTTAAGATATGATACTATGGACTATGGATATGGACTTGTGATCCTGTGGTCCCGGGTTCGATCCCGGGCGCCGGAGAGAAACAATGGGCAGAGCTTCTTTCACCCTATGCCCCTGTTACCTAGCAGTAAATAGGTACCTGGGTGCTAGTCAGCTGTCACGGGCTGCTTCCTGGGGGTGGAGGCCTGGTCGAGGACCGGGCCGCGGGGACACTAAGCCCCGAAATCATCTCAAGATAACCTCAAGATAGATGATAAAACAAGTCAAGCTCAGATGCGCACAGAGACTCTACTCATAAACTTAAAATTAGATTGGATTTTTTTGGGGCAAAGATTCATCACCTTTGCCAGCCAAAAGATGGTAAGAGAGGATTCAAGAGCTATAGCTCGACCTGGTAGTTAGAAACAGGTATGTACATAGACGCACAAATATACACAAGACGAGGAGCCGGTCGGCCGAGCGGACAGCACGCTGGACTTGTGATCCTGTGGTCCTGGGTTCGATCCCAGGCGCCGGCGAGAAACAATGGGCAGAGCTTCTTTCACCCTATGCCCCTGTTACCTATCAGTAAAATAGGTACCTGGGTGTTAGTCAGCTGTCACGGGCTGCTTCCTGAGGGTGGAGGCCTGGTCGAGGACCGGGCCGCGGGGACACTAAAGCCCCGAAATCATCTCAAGATAACCTCAAGATAAGACTCGCTCTGGACCCCCGGTCAGTCACGTCCACAAGCACTCGTGTATGTATAGCTTGCAATCTGGTACAACTCTTTATTCATAGTATAAAGCGTATACCAGTATATTTATTAATGAATTGCAGAGATATATGAAAACTGAAATGGTGAGTTTTATATTTTATTATGTTAACTAGTCATTAATTGGAGTGTTGCAGAATACTCTTGCGTCGAGGTATATTGAACTGAAGGTTTATCTAAAGGATTAGGCAAGGATTATTTAATCCTTTATGTAATTTAATAATTAGGCATGAGGCTTATTTAAAGGCTAGATTCGTTTACAGGATTAGGAATTGTATTACAATGAGGGAGCAAACAGACAGACATTGAGTGTTAAAGACAATTAGGAAGTAATTGTATTTTCCATTACATATTTAGAAGTTTATGTCACACTTATCCCATACAAGTACACACTTGCTATCACTTTTGCATTACATAAAAAGAGAATGGCTGATATATATAAGTTCATACTAAACTCTGTTCTGTACAATTAGCCAATCATTTCCTATATGAAGGGAAACGTCTTATTTCCTATAAGACGTAAGCTTGATTTCGCTTCTCAGACCATATCCACTGACAATGCACTAAAGTATACTCACGTAATAAGGTCTTGCGGTAGGCTTAATAATTCTCCAGAGGTTAATAGGCCATAAGCCCAACACTAAACCAATATATCTGGGCTGTTGAAGGTACCGTTTATTTCTGCCACTGCGAAACGAGCCTCCAAATTGCTCCCTTCCTCTATAGACTTCATTATTATCATTATTTTATTATTAATGCAGCAGTAACACGGACATATAATGTATTTAATAAAACACGGACAACGATCGAGAAACCTGACTTAAACGTAGACTTTATTGGACATGAACTTTAACCAATATGGGCTATATCATATCTAATATAGACACACAGTGCTGGTTGGCAGCCTGTTGCAACAGGGGGGAAGATAAGGTCAAAGAGGTCAGGATGGGCTGGGGTCAAGGGGGGTCAAGCTGAGATGAGGTTAGGGAGGTGAAGAAGAGCTAAGGTCAGGGAGGTCAGAGGGGGGGGGGCAGGGGGGTTGAAGTAAGAGAGATGGAGGAGTGGTGGGTAATGTGAGGCAGGTGAGTGGGGGGTTGTGAGGTCAGGCGGACTGAAGAAGGGATGAGGTCAGGGAGGATACGTTGTGGTAGAGACAGGGTTTGGTAACAAGGTGAAATTTCTAATGGTAGTTGCTATTATGGTGTTTCTGTCAGTGTTTCTCCTGGTTGTTGTTGTATTTTGTGTTGGTGTTGTTGTGTTTCTGTTGATGTGGTTGTGTTTCTGATGGCATAGTTGTGTTTCTGTTGAAGTTCTGTGTTTCTGTTGATGTTCTGTGTTTCTGTTGATGTGGTTGTGTTTCTGATTGGAGAGTTGTGTTTCTGTTGATGTTCTGTGTTTCTGTTGATGTGGTTGTGTTTCTGATTGGAGAGTTGTGTTTCTGTTGATGCTCTGTGTTCCTGTTGATGTGGTTGTGTTTCTGTTGATGCTCTGTGTTCCTGTTGATGTGGTTGTGTTTCTGATGGAATTGTTGTGTTTGTGTTGAAGGTTTGTGATTCTTTTGATGGTGTTGTGTTTGGTGAGTTCTGGCTTTATAAATACCATTCAGTGTTACTGAAGGAGTCACTAGATGAATAACGCAACAAGTAACGTCACCCGTCACTGAAAAAGCCAATCTACAGGAATCCGAATGATGCGATAATATCGAACCAATTCAGGTTTTTCCGTCAATAATAATTCAGCAAAGTTTGGCTAATTACATTAACTCTCTAACTCTGTGTAATTGTCAGTATGAGGCATTTTTTCAGATAATGAAAAAAGGGGTCGACAGCCATTACATTAGGATTGACGGGGTCTAAGAGCTGATGCCCGACCCTGCAGACACAAATAGGTGAGTAAATACAGGTGATTATAAATAGGATAATAAAAATAGGTGAGCACAAATAGAAGAATAAAACTTGGTGACTATTAATAGGATAGTAAAAATAGTTGAATACAAAAAGAAGAATGCAAACAGGAGTTAAATATAAGCGAGAACAAATAGGTGACTAGAAATAGTAGGCGAGTACAAAAAGACGATTATTAACAGGAAAGTACAAGTAGTTCATTGCAAATATGACACAAAATATTTGAGTACAGATAATAAGTACCCCCCCCCCCCACACACACACACACACACAGACTGATGATACTCTCACGAAAGTCTTTGAGAGGCACAATAAAGGCAGCTCCTGAGATCAATACTAGCGATAGATGGGCACTTACAGCTAAATTCTCTCACTCCTCTAACCCTCTTTTATTATCTTATATCTTCCTCAAGTAAATATAATTTACCCCATGGTTTATTGTCATTTTTATGTTTTATAGTTTCTCTCTTTTTATTGGATCTTCTAGTTTCTTCTCGATATATTCTTTGCAGTATCACATTCTCTTTTTCATCTACTTCATTTATATTATTCTCATTTATTGTTTTTCAACTGTTACTATCTTTATTCTTAATGATGTCTTCTTTATTTCTCTAGTTCTCTTTTGAATAATTTTCATGTGCTTTATTCCTTCAGTCTTTGCACCTTGGATATTAGTTATGTTCGGTTTTAATTTGCTTACTTTTAATTTACAGTTTTACCTTCTCTCTCTCTCTCTCTCTCTCTCTCTCTCTCTCTCTCTCTCTCTCTCTCTCTCTCTCTCTCTCTCTCTCTCTCTCTCTCTCTCTCTCTCTCTCTCTCTCTGCTAGATTCATTGTATATTTTACTTTCTATTGACCCAGACCTACAATAACAACACCAGCTGATGTAAAGTCCTATATGGCGATTTTTTTGCACTGGTTTAGTTTAGAATGTTGTGAAACTGACTCATCAATTTCATTGCAAAAAAACCTACCTCGTAATGTTGTCCTCTATTTGTTCCCCGTTATTTGACTTTTCTCGTTACGAATTATCTTACATTAATTTTACAGCGAGAACAGATAACACAAACGGATCGGATAGTAATATAGGTAAAGATCACAGTAGGAATTGGTATAATAATGTTTTTAACGAATTAATTTATCCGAATTGCGTTTTCTGTCTATAAATCATTTCGAGGAAAGCCATTTGTTGGTCTCAAGTCCCTTTCACATAGCAGGTGGGATAGGATATCCCCACGGGAAAAGAATACTCCCAAAGGGAATGGATACTTCCCCCATGTAAATGTACAAAATAAAGCAAATACAATATTTTGTAAATATTTTTGTATTAAATTTTTGTTTTTATTTTCAGATGTAAATGGGTGCTGCCTTGTATGAGCCAATAGACATTGTGCAGTTTCTCGCATTCTTCTGTTCTCAAGACAAATTGGAATGTATCTTAAAGTGTTAAATTATCATGAATAAAATATATGAAAAACCTGTAAGATTTGTGTATTACCTTCAGTGTGTATAACTTTAAATTGTGTTATCTTGAGGTTATCTTGAGATGATTTCGGGGCTTTTTAGTGTCCCCGCGGCCCGGTCCTCGACCAGGCCTCCACCCCCAGGAAGCAGCCCGTGACAGCTGACTAACTCCCAGGTACCTATTTACTGCTAGGTAACAGGGGCTGATTCAGGGTGAAAGAAACTTTGCCCATATGTTTCTGCCTCGTGCGGGAATCGAACCCGCGCCACAGAATTACGAGTCCTGCGCGCTATCCACCAGGCTACGAGGCCCCCTTTGTGTTGAAGATCATTGTCTGCAGTAACCGCTCCTACGCGCTTGAATACGTCTTCGTGATTATAGGATCAGGGCTGTGATAGTGAAGTAATTTCCAAGTATATGATGAATATTATATATTTTCCAACGTATGTTTATCGAGATTATTTTTTTCTCAAAGTCTGCCAGGAAAGGAGGTTTTGCTCATGGGCTCCGCCTCTGAGCCATCAATGAACGTGTTATTACTCCATTCTTTCTAATGAATTATTGATTCTGACTTTTTCGTTTCACTTTCTCGTGATCCTTAATCTTACATCTCTAATTCAATTGCTCTTTCTCAGGAACACGTTCGTTGAGGTCAAATTTACACTGGGTCTCTCCAGGTGTGGTTAGGGTTGGTTTCCTGAACCTGCTATCTTATTTTAGATTCTGCTTTATTGACATATGTTTTGTAGTAAATCCTAAAATTTCTCTATTTCCTTGCCTGTGTTGCCTAGTAAAGGACTTGTCTGCTTTTGCTGCTGTACTGTACAGTTTTGAAGTGTGGATGCATGTGTTTGTGTGTGTACATTCATCTATTGTACTTACTCGATTGTGTTTTTTATTTAAAAAAACATATTTTACCTCTATTATGTCTACTACATATATTTTTTATTTATTTTTTTTTGAGATATATACAAGAGTTGTTACATTCTTGTACAGCCACTAGTACGCGTAGCGTTTCGGGCAGGTCCCTGGAATACGATCCCCTGCCGCGAAGAATCGTTTTTTCATCCAAGTACACATTTTACTGTTGCGTTAAACAGAGGCTACAGTTAAGGAATTGCGCCCAGTAAATCCTCCCCGGCCAGGATACGAACCCATGACATAGCTCTCGCGGAACGCCAGGCGAGTGTCTTACCACTACACCACGGAGACTGCTAAACTGCTGATTGGAGACTGCTGATTTCTCTCTGACATACACACACATCACAAAGGAAGCATCCCGAAGCAGCTGTCTAACTCTCAAATGCCTATTTACTGCTAGGTGAACAGTACACCAGTGTGAATGAAACTGCCCATTTGTTTCCGCCTCCGCTGGGGATCGAACCCGGACCCTTAGGACTACGATCTCAGAGCGCTTTCCACTCAGCCGCGAGGCCCCCACGGTCTGTACTCACTTAGTTCTACTCACCTACTTGTGCTTGCGGGGGTTGAGCTCTGCCTCTTTGGTCCCGCCTCTCAACCGTCAATCAACTCATGTACAGATGCGTACATCTGTGAGTATATGTGTGTGTGTGTATGTGTGTATGTGTGTACTCACCTAGTTGTACTCACCTAGTTGAGCTTACGGGGGTTGAGATCTGGCTCTTTGGTCCCGCCTCTCAACCGTCAATCAACAGGTGTACAGGTTCCTGAGCCTATTGGGCTCTATCATATCTACACATGAAACTGTGTATGGAGTCAGCCTCCACCACATTACTTCCTAATGCATTCATTTGTTAACCACTCTGACACTAAAAAAGTTCTTTCTAATATCTCTGTGGCTCATTTGGGCACTCAGTTTCCACCTGTGTCTCCTAGTGCGTGTGGGTATGTGTGTGTGTGTGTGTGTGTGTGTGTGTGTGTGTGTGTGTGTGTGTGTGTGTGTGTGTGTGTGTGTGTGTGTGTGTGTGTGTGTGTGTGTGTGCTCACCTAATTGTACTCACCTAATTGTGCTTGCGGGGGTTGAGCTTTGGCTCTTTGGTCCCGCCTCTCACCTGTCAATCAACTGGTGTACAGATTCCTGAGCCTACTGGGCTCTATCATATCTACATTTGAAACTGTGTATGGAGTCAGCCTCCACCACATCACTTCCTAGTGCATTCCATTTATTAACTACTCTGACACTGAAAAAATTCTTTCTAACGTCTCTGTGGCTCATCTGGGTACTAAGTTTCCACCTGTGTCCCCTTGTTCGTGTCCCACCCGTGCTGAAGAGTTTGTCTTTGTCCACCCTGTCAATTCCCCTGAGAATTTTGTAGGTGGTTATCATGTCTCCCCTTACTCTTCTGTTTTCCAGGGATGTGAGGTTCAGCTCCTTTAGCCTTTCCTCGTAGCTCAATCCTCTCAGTTCCGGGACGAGCCTGGTGGCATACCGCTGAATCTTCTCTAACTTTGTGTGTGTGTGTGTGTGTGTGTGTGTGTGTGTGTGTGTGTGTGTGTGTGTGTGTGTGTGTGTGTGTGTGTGTGTGTGTGCGCGCGCGCTCGCTCGCTCGCGTTTGCAGAGAAAAAAATATCTCTGAACTAAGCCTAGCAAATTTTAAGCAATTAAGAATTACGAGAGTTAAGAAAATTGACTAGACCTTATTAAACTTCAGAAAGTTGTTCGCTTCCATATTAACGAGTAATTTGCATAATTAAAAAAACTTGGGCACGTGTTTGTGCTTCAGAAAGACAGGTATTGATCCATGTATATCCTTCAAATCCGTCCATTATTTAAAATGCATTTCTTTGAATTATTCCTGAATGGAAGAGAAGGCTGGAATGACAACATGCAAATTTTATTAGATTTTGATGAGTCTAGCTGTCATAATAAGTAATAATTTCAATATTTATTATATATATATGCCTTAGTGAATAATTTTTTCATTGAAATCAACGTATTTATTATTTGCATATTTTCATTATATGTAGAATACACATATCTTCGATCAATATTATTTTACTTATCTTACAAACTAAGGAAATTAAAAATAAAGCCTTTCTTACCTTTGGTAACTCAATGTCCTCTTATATAAGCAGTTAAAGACCGACTCGAAATCTTGCGTTCAGTCATTGTCGTTGTTATTGTTGACACAAGCAACAAGCAAGAGTCAATAGAATAGGTTCCAACAAGAAAAAGATACAACTTTTCGATTTTTGGTGAAAATGAAAATTCATCCTGTTGCTGAAAGTTGTATACATCTTGTGTTGTTGTCTTGTAGGACTTGTGCCTGATGATATGGCTTCATTGTGAAAGTTTTGCACCGAGACTATGGCTGAACGTAGGGGCTTGCCTGTTAGGCGATGGTTGTTTAGCGAGGGGGGGTCGTTACTCAGCCTATTGCTGTAGAGTGAGAGATTACTAACGTGTCTATGGATGTGTTGTGCAACTCTCCACTGAGGCACTGGACTTGCAAACAAATTTTATACTGATACTACGGTTGCGTGTGTTGCAAGTTTTCGAAGATTTATTGTCGTACCAAGCTACCTTTCCACCTACTTCACTGCAGAATCGGGTAAGATAATCACTATTTTTCCATCTTTGTTCAAAAGTTTCCTCGATGTTTTAATAAAACTGTGCCTGAATTTCCCCGACGTTCTGTATGTACCATCCGTCCTACACGAGGTGAATGGCTGAACCAGTGTATAAACGTTCAGAAGCACAGTAACTGAGCACACCTCGCCAGCTGAAGCCCTCGTGGCTCAGGAGGTAAAGTCACTGACAGTGTGAGAGAGAGAACGTTGACTACGGCTCCTCCGTCCGCGCCTCGCTACACTCCACAACCCACTAGGACTGGCCACGGACCTCCACCCACTGACACCCACTGCCCAACCACTCCCTGCCTCATCGCCACGCATGCCCACAAGGTGTACTGTTCATACGGACAACTGCGTATTGAGTTATACTCAACTGTTGTTGTTTTTAAACTTGGTCTCATTACATGCTACATTTGTTCTTATTTTATCTTATTATTATACTTATTTTCCTTGCACGCAATATTTTGGTAGTTTCTTTGGTTGTCATAAAATGTAACCATACTTCTTCTATATATTGAAGTCATCAATAGATGATAAAGATTAAGCCACCCAAAAGGTGGCATGGGCATGAATAGCCCGTAAGTCATCAATAGCAGCGTAAGTATACTTATATTATATTGAATGACAGTTTGTATTAACCTGTTTTGTAATTTATGCTATTTCTATTGCACAAGTAAGTATGCACCAGTCACCTTCCTGATACTAACCCCGTTCAGTAATCTGAAAAAATATACTATCTATCTATCTATCTATCTATATAATATATATATATATATATATATATATATATATATATATATATATATATATATATATATATATATATATATATACATATACAACTTTAGAACACTTTCCCACCAGGAGACTCGAACCCTAGCCAGCACAGAAGCCTTCCAGCAACTGGCATAACAGGTACGCCTTAACCCGCTCCACCACCTGCTCAGACCCTTAAAAGAGATGGTAATTTCGGAGTATTTAAATACACCAAAGATCACCACCTCCCAAGAGCACTAGAGCAAGTGAGGGGTCATTTATACGTTTATTTCATCAAGTCCCTGTTAATATGGGAAGACACAGTGTCTATGCTTAAGGCACAACTCTCCTAAACACGAGAGTGAAGTATACAAATACTTCACTCTCGTGTTTAGAGAGAGTGAAAATTGTATACTTCACTCTTGTGTTTAGGAGAGTTGTGCCTTAAGCATATACATATATACATATTCATATACATATTATATGCGAGCAAGCTTGAATGGTTTAAGGTACCATGTACACCAGTTGAATTGTGCTCCTGGCGGTCTGGGTTCTAGTCACTTCTGGGCTGTGGAGTTTTCATTCGCATATATGCTTGGGGACCATTCAAGACTGTTCGCATTTGTGTTGCTCACGTGGCCCCATAAATTTAAGTGATTTGATGGAATAACTATGCCCAAGATTACCATCAAAGTGCTGTCTTGACGGTGGTTCAAATAGCCTCGGCTATCATCGTCTTTTGTACGGTCACAGATGGTCGAGTGGCTTAAGGTACCATGTACACCAGTGTCATTGTACTCCTGGCGGTCTGGTTTCGAGTCAATTCTGGGGTCTGGAGCTTTCACATTCATATATATATATATATATATATATATATATATATATATATATATATAAAGGAGTTATCTATAAGGTACAAAGAGGATTATCATATATTATCATATAGTGTCGAGTTACATACGTGTAGTATGTCTCCCTCCGTTTCCTGGAAGTGTGTACGTCACATAAGCCATTCTGAAAGCTCTGAAAGAGCTTATCCCCTCCTCTCCTCATGAAGCGAATAGACACTCTAGTGTTAATGTCATAATTCCATTCTCTGGGTTCCATAGTTATATTCAGACCCCCCAAGACGATTTTATTTTGGATTATAGATGTATGGATAGATGGGTAGGCCGATGGATAGATATATGAATGGAAGGATAGACGAAATTATATAGATGGATAGATATGTGGATTTATGCTTGGATTGGTGAGTAGCTGTATGGATAGATGGGTAGATGGGGAGATGGGTGGATAGATGGGTAGATGGGTGAATATATGAATAGATAGATGGACAAATAGGATGGATGAGTATCCAGATAAATAGACAGATAGATAGATAAATAGGCAGATGAACAGATGAGAGACAAACAGACACACCCGGGCAATGCCATAGTTGTATGTAAATGACGAAGAAATTAATATGTGATAAATATTATAGAAATATTTAACCACATAGGATAACCTGAAGCAATAAACGACCTGAGCGCTATCCTGTTATCAACACATGTGGATTTTTCGTTATTTTTTGTTTATGTATATATACAAGAGTTCATACATACTTGATTAACACGATGGCACTCGGGTCATTTCTTGTTTCCTTTTTTCAATATATATATATATATATATATATATATATATATATATATATATATATATATATATATATATATATATATATATATATATATATATATATATATATATATATATATATATATATATATATATATATAATGTATAATTATATATATTGCTGACGTCAATGACGTCATGTTGATATCAACGACGTGATGTTGATATTACGAATGTCAAATAACAGTAAATAATGTCTTGATGACGTCAGTGATATCAAAATGACATATCTTGTTGATATTATGGACAGTATTGTCTCTCTCTCTCTCTCTCTCTCTCTCTCTCTCTCTCTCTCTCTCTCTCTCTCTCTCTCTCTCTCTCTCTCTCTCTCTCTCCCTCCCTCTCCCCTACCTCCCCTCCATATTTATCAACTCTTCTCCCATGGGCACCTCTGAACGGGCTATAACTCCTCCGAGCTGCATTAATTTTTAATCATCTTGTAATTTGAGGATTGAGCTTAATTGGCACCGCCTCTGACCAGCTGCTTTTAGACAATATTTTCGGAAGAACTATTAATCAGTTTTCTCTGAGACCACTTGACAACTATAAACAAAAATTTGTTGGTTTTCTGAGTAGATTTGATCTTCAGAAATCTTGGGCCAATTTGTGTTTCCCTTTTCATATTAGTAACTGAGCCTACGGCTTGTCTTTATAGGTCATGTGAATGTAATCTTCTGTGTGTGTTATGTGTGATAGCAGTGTTATGTTATAGTGGCGTGATGTATCGGTGAAAATGGTTTTTAACCTTGTCAAGTTTAGGTCAACACACACTCTGATTCTTTCGCCAATCAATTATATCGATATCAGATGATGTTTGTAACAATGTTAATAGCTGTTTTCAACCGTTGAAATCATGTCACTTAAAAGGATATCAATTGGATGTCACTATAACATCAGAGGTTTGCGTTCACTATATCAGCTGTCTTCTGCAACGATATCAGTTGTCTGTAACTAAATAATCAGCTATCTGTAACCACGATATTTATTGTCTGTTATCTCGATATCAGATATCCGTTCCAACGATATCAGCACCCTGTAAATATGACCTCGGCTGTTTTCAATTCGACCATCGATTCAACTGCTAAATTTCCCCATATTAAAAAGCATCAACTACTTTGTATCTCGTGTCGAAGAAATTTGCTTGATGAAATAACATATTTTATTAACAAATAAAGTTATCATGCAATTCGGTTGACTATACATGGGTTTAAATAATGTACATGTTAAAATATTAGCTTTGAAGACAACTCAGCACTAGCGATTACTATTTTTTTTGTAAATGAAAACGCATTTACAAAATAGAGCAACAACGAGGGAGATCTAACACAATAAAATATGGCATTTAAAAAATAATCTTGGCATGACATTAGTCCCTGTTATGAGAGATTTATAGAGAAAATACGAATTATTAATGTAAATGCAGACTTTTGCCGAACGGACAGCGTTCATAATTTTCAGTCTACGGATCTGAGTAGACATACGGACCAGTCTACTCCCGGCCGAAGCAAAAACTGGGTAGAATGTCTTTAACCTGCTACCTCTGTTCACCTAGCAGTAAATAGGTATCTGAAAGTTAGCCCGTTGTTTCAGGCTGCATATTGAGGATGTGTGTGTGTGCTAGAGAGAAATGTAGTAGATATTGTAAATGTAATAGCTATTGTAAATGTAATAGCTATTGTAAATGTAGTAGATATTGCAGAGAAAAAGACCCATTTAAATTTGGTCGAGTCAGTACATTAGACAACCGATGATCCAAGAGCTACCAGCTCGATCCTGCAGGCATAAAATGGAAATACAAATAGCAAATAAAACACACATACACATACACAGACACACACACACACACACTGCTAGTTTATTAAAATAAAATAAAATAACGAGGTTCGGGAGGTGGGATGGAGAACACAGTCTCCGAGACCCACAGTCCCAGGAATACAAGAATACAAGAATACAAGAATACAATAATACAGGAATAAAATAATAATACAAAAGGGATCTGGAAATGGACACAATAACAATACAATACAATACAATACAATTTTATTTAGGTAAGGTACATACATACAATAAATATTTACAAGGATTGTTTGACTTATAGGTAGAGCTAGTACATACAATGCCTAAAGCCACTATTACGCAAAGCGTTTCGGGCATAAACAGTCTTAACAGTCTTCGGGCATAACAGTCTTAACGCCAGAACTATAGGTATACACAACTACAGATGACACATTTGCAAGTATAAGGATTACCTTCAGGACCCTAAACAAGATAATATAATAGATACGATAATAATAGATAATAGATATCAAGATAAATAATACATATAGTAGATAGATATAATATGTTTAGTAGATAAGATAGCAATAGCAACACAATATAATACACAGTAAACGATAGCCCAGTCGTTAATTTGATATGATGAGACAGCATAGGATCCACTACTGGGAAACAAAACAAGAAAGTATAGAAAATACAAGAAAGTATAGAAAGATGTAGTATAGCTTCAAATAAAGATATGATACTTAACAATTAGCAACAAGAAGAAACACGAACTATAAGAACTAGCTAAAAAAACTCAGTCTAATAACATTTAAAGAAAAAAGGGAAAGAAAAGAAGTGATCGCAACGTACTAGGTACTAAAAGAGAATAGTCAAAATGCATGGAAACTCTCTTTTTCCGAATGAAGGTCAAGAGAGCGAGGCGTTAAAAGAGAAAGTTGAAAAGAGAGGTGAGCCTGAGACATATAACTAAGTGCTCCAAGCCAGCCAGAGTGGTAAATAAGTGGAATGAACTTGAACCAGAAAAAGTGCAAGCAGCTACAATTCATTACTGAAAATGAAACTATGAAAACGTACTGGAACCTCTGGAGGGGCAAAAGCATCGCACAATGAATTGAGCTCCCAAGCACTGTGGTGTGTGCTATAAAATGTGAATAGAGAGAAATTAATAAATTGGAAGAATATAAATATCTTGAGGTTATCTTGAGATGATTTCGGGGCTTTAGTGTCCCCGCGGCCGGTCCTCGACCAGGCCTCCACCCCCAGGAAGCAGCCGGTGACAGCTGACTAACACCCAGGTACCTATTTTACTGCTAGGTAACAGGGGCATTCAGGGTGAAAGAAACTTTGCCCATTTGTTTCTGCCTCGTGCGGGAATCGAACCCGCGCCACAGAGTTACGAGTCCTGCGTGCTATCCACCAGGCTACGAGGCCCTCACAAGACAAGACATATAAAACAAGATACCACGAAAAATCTCATGACTTCTAACTATACTTAGATAACTGCAGCTACGTAAAAAAAGAAAATAAACATAACACTAGTGATAAAGAAAATGATACTAATTATGAAAACAACAATAATAAGGAGAAAATCTATAGGAGCCGTGCAAAGGGTTCGAACCTATCCGGTGGGTATTCCCACACACACGCCCTAGTCAACCAGGCCACGACATGGTATAAGGATTGCAACCAGGTGTTCTTCCGAATACACAAGGATTTCCTGAGGATTTTACTGAAGCCGGAACAGGATTTTCACACAATCCCCCCCCACCCCCTCCCCATGCACTGATGCACTGTCGTCCAGAAATGTCCCGCTTCTGACGATCCTCTTTCTACACACAGAGAGTAATCAACTAACATGTCCATAGGGAGGATTGTGTGAAAATCCTGTTCTGGCTTCTGTACAAGTCTGACACTGAGCGCGTCACCTTCTAATCAATACTTCATGCCTTCACTTTCCCTTTAAATGCATAAACATGAGCTCACTACAGTGCCGTGCTGCTTGAAGGATGAAGGTAGTAAGTAGGTAATATGTATGATGATGTATGAACACGTACATAAAACTATTCAGAGTAAACGGTATGTTTAGAGTATTATTTCATACCTGTTATACCCGGCCAGTAATAATGTCAATCTGAGCTTAAAATTCTATAATCGAATATTTTGTGGATATCATGAAAATTGTATCTTTTTTCAGAAAATAATTATAAATAAATCGTTTCAGATTATGATCGAGTTTTATACTATATATAATTTATTATAAATTTATTTATAAAAAATTTTGGCATTATATACAAAAATAATTTAAGCGTAAACAATTCATAATATTCAACAATTTAATTACAGAAACGCGACTAACAAGAGCTACAGGAATAGATCTTGGTACAGAAGTATGGGATTTGTATGTTTTGAGCCCAGATCAAGATTTTTTCACTAACAAAAACCAGGAATAAACATTTGGGTACTCATCTTCCACCTGTGTCCCCTCGTTCGTATTACTCTCTCCCTAAATAAACCAATAATTCCAATAAAAACTGCAAATGTGGTAATCATGTCTCCCCCCCATCCCCTTAGTCTTCTAATAACCTGAGATTCAGTTCATTAGTTTTTCCTCGTAACTCGCACTCCTCTGTATGAGTTACATCTTTTTGCGATTAACAAAGTAAAAACTCGATGCAGGTGTCGCATATTACAGGATTGGTCTGGCATCTGTTGTCGGTGAGTTCTCACCTAACCTAGTTCACCTAGTTGTGCTTACATGGGCTGAGACTCTGCTCTTTCGCCCTCGCCTTTCGACCATCATTACTTTAATATAGTGACTCATTTCATCCTTTTTTCGTGTTGTATTTGCTTTTAAATCTGTGTATCAAATTGCTTTCGATAGCATTACTCACCCACCACCTAATTGTACTCACCTAATTGTACTTGCAGTGGTTGAGCTCTGGCTCAACCGTCAATCAACTGATGTACAGATTCCTGTGTGTGTGTGTGTGTGTGTGTGTGTGTGTGTGTGTGTGTGTGTGTGTGTGTGTGTGTGTGTGTGTGTGTGTGTGTGTGTGTGTGTGTGTGTGTGTGTATGCGCGCGCGCGCAATGCAAGAATTGGTCAAACAAACCGAGCTTTTATATAATTGGTATCATATAACATTTTAAATAATGAATTTATATACTTATTCATTGTAATCAAAATTATGTAATGACTTTTAAATTTAATGCCAAAAAATAATTTAATGACCCACTAATAATAATAAAATTCACATAACCAACTTTTTTGATAAACAGTTGGAAACACATGTAAATTTCTGAAAATATTTGTCAGTATTACAGGCAATAAATAAAATATGATTTAAGTTGTTGCTGTCTGGTAAAATGGCTCTATAAAATTAATTCAAATTGGCCATAACCGAGTAAAACAAATACAATAAGTTTAACTACAATGAAAATTGTTAATAAACTGCTTGATTACATGTATTTCTTTTTACCCGGCCCCGTCGACAGCCACAACGATGCGAGGCCTTTGTTAACCACTTGTGGCTGAAGAGGCGAGAAGTACGTGGGTGCTGGAGAAGAAGAATGATATGTGACTATGGATGGGAATTAATTTCCAGGTTCCGCTATTTAATACTGATCCTGAACTCGAGGTGGAGGGCGAGTGAGTCACGTATGTTGGTTAATAACACAAAGTTGATTCCAATTATGTCGCGAGTGTTCGTATATTTCAGCACATTGCAATCGGCTTGTGAAAACTGATATCATGTCATTTATTGCTATTCTTTTCCCAAAAAAATTTAACCTGAATTATTAGCGAAAAATAATTCTTCTTTTTATCGTGTTATCTTAAAGTAATAAAGAAATAAATTAACATATGATAAAACCTGAGACGACAATTTCGACACTATCGAACACAGATTTCCAAATTCAGACGTTCTAGCGATATAAAAATAAGCAATAGTGACGCAACCACAGACAAAAACCCAACGGCTTCGACAGGCTGAAGAGGATTGACTAGGCTCGTACGCTTTTGGTGAGGGGGAAACCGCTTAAAATCTGACGCTTATCAAATCTAGAGAGCGAGCTGGTGTTACAAGCCCTGGGAATACTGGCACTCATCTTCCTGAGAGAAAAGTTGGAAGTGGTAAAAGTTTTTAAACGAGGAAAGTTCGATGTGCGCGGTTTAAGCGAGAGTTAGATAATAGGAAATGATAATGAAGAGAGGATTGGAGAATTTTTTTTTATACGAACAAGTGTGAAAGTGATTGAAACCAATATGTAATGAGAGTTTATGCTAATGAAAGGAGAGTGGGTAAGAGGCAATGCATAACTTGTTACTGCTGTTATTGGTACTTGAACGTGACTCCTATTGGTTGAGCGAACGTGCTGATGGCTATTACAATGGCACCCGCTATTACAATGACTATTACAATGGCAGCCGCTATTACAATGGCACCCGCTATTACAATGACTATTACAATGGCAGCCGCTATTACAATGGCACCCGCTATTACAATGACTATTACAATGGCAGCCGCTATTACAATGGCACCCGCTATTACAATGACTATTACAATGGCAGCCGCTATTACAATGGCACCCGCTATTACAATGACTATTACAATGGCAGCCGCTATTACAATGGCACCCGCTATTACAATGACTATTACAATGGCAGCCGCTATTACAATGGCACCCGCTATTACAATGACTATTACAATGGCAGCCGCTATTACAATGGCACCCGCTATTACAATGACTATTACAATGGCAGCCGCTATTACAATGGCACCCGCTATTACAATGGCACCCGCTATCACAATGGCACCCGCTATTACAGTGGCACCCGCTATTACAGTGGCACCCGCTATTACAATGGCAGCCGCTATCACGATGGCACCCGCTATTACAATGGCAGCCGCTATCACAATGGCACCCGCTATTACAATGGCACCCGCTATTGCAATGGCAGCCGCTATCACAATGGCACCCGCTATTACAATGGCACCCGCTATTACAATGGCAGCCGCTATCACAATGGCACCCGCTATTACAATGGCACCCGCTATTACAATGGCACCCGCTATTACAGTGGCACCCGCTATTACAGTGGCACCCGCTATTACAGTGGCTATTATAATTGACACCTGAAGTGTCAAACTAACATAGTTGTTTACGGGGTGAGCAGTTTACAGATGTAAATTATACTAGTAGTTAAAATAGCTATAATCGATGATCTGAATGATACCAGAAGGTAGAAAATAAATACAATGGGTGATCTGAATGATTCCAAGAGTTACTTTACAGCTGTAATGGGTGATCTGAATGATTCCAAGAGTTACTTAACAGCTGTAATAGTTGATCTGAATGATTCCAAGAGTTACTTAACAGCTGTAATAGGTGATCTGAATGATTCCAAGAGTTACTTAACAGCTGTAATAGTTGATCTGAATGATTCCAAGAGTTACTTAACAGCTGTAATAGTTGATCTGAATGATTCCAAGAGTTACTTAACAGCTGTAATGGGTGATCTGAATGATTCCAAGAGTTACTTAACAGCTGTAATAGGTGATCTGAATGATTCCAAGAGTTACTTAACAGCTGTAATGGGTGATCTGAATGATTCCAAGAGTTACTTAACAGCTGTAATAGTTGATCTGAATGATTCCAAGAGTTACTTAACAGCTGTAATAGGTGATCTGAATGATTCCAAGAGTTACTTAACAGCTGTAATAGGTGATCTGAATGATTCCAAGAGTTACTTAACAGCTGTAATAGTTGATCTGAATGATTCCAAGAGTTACTTAACAGCTGTAATAGTTGATCTGAATGATTCCAAGAGTTACTTAACAGCTGTAATAGTTGATCTGAATGATTCCAAGAGTTACTTAACAGCTGTAATAGGTGATCTGAATGATTCCAAGAGTTACTTAACAGCTGTAATAGGTGATCTGAATGATTCCAAGAGTTACTTAACAGCTGTAATAGGTGATCTGAATGATTCCAAGAGTTACTTAACAGCTGTAATAGGTGATCTGAATGATTCCAAGAGTTACTTAACAGCTGTAATAGGTGATCTGAATGATTCCAAGAGTTACTTAACAGCTGTAATAGGTGATCTGAATGATTCCAAGAGTTACTTAACAGCTGTAATAGGTGATCTGAATGATTCCAAGAGTTACTTAACAGCTGTAATGGGTGATCTGAATGGAAGGTGGTAGTAATCCCTAAGAACGACACACTCGGAGTAATAATGTGACAGTTATACATACTATTGGTTGTAGATTCAACATTTTATGCAATGAATAAAATGCACATTTACAAAATAAATATTATTAAACAAAAGCATTTTGTGCTTGACGACATAAGGTTATTTTTCCATAAGTTGCATACAGATGCTATTTTTTATTATCTCCTTGACAGTCTTTTGTGATTGAATATTAAACAATGGCTATTTACTGGAGGGTGTTATAATGTATGCTGATGAGCAAAGACTGAGACAGGCCTCAGTCTCACTGTAAGACAGTTTACCAATGTCTAAGTGGCTGCCACTAATGAGTAATATGAACACAATTCTTATCTACGACCCCTGTAGTTGATACATGGTTGATACCTGGTTGATGGGGTTCTGGGAGTTCTCCTACTCCCCAAGCCCGGCCCGAGGCCAGGCTTGACTTGTGAGAGTTTGGTCCACTAGGCTGTTGCTTGGAGTTGTCTCGGAAGGTGAGATTATTTTCTTATTCAACATGGCTGCTTTCTCCCTTATAGAAATGGATGGCGTTCTCCTGCAGGAGGGCGAGGCAGGCGAGGCCGTACCCCAGCAGTAGCAGGTAAAATACTCCCTGAAGATGGTGAATGTTCAGCACCTCTTGGCCCTGAGACCTGCTCTGTGCAAGATTGGATTATCAGTACCAAAAATATGTTAATCAGACCACACACTAGAAGGTGAAGGGACGACGACGTTTCGGTCCGTCCTGGACCATTCTCAAGTCGATTGTCCAGGACGGACCGAAACGTCGTCGTCCCTTCACCTTCTAGTGTGTGATCTGGTCAACATACTTTAGCCACGTTATTGTGACTCATCGCCACCAAAAATGTATCTAAGAATAGTTTATTCCATGCCAGCTATGGGAGTTACCATTGTAAACATTTGTCTGTTAGTGCACGAAAAAAGATAATATATATATATATATATATATATATATATATATATATATATATATATATATATATATATATATATATATATATATATATATATAATGTCGTACCTAGTAGCCAGAACGCACTTCTCAGCCTACTATGCAAGGCCCGATTTGCCTAATAAGCCAAGTTTTCCTGAATTAATATATTTTCTCTAATTTTTTTCTTATGAAATGATAAAGCTACCCATTTCATTATGTATGAGGTCAATTTTTTTATTGGAGTTAAAATTAACGTAGATATATGACCGAACCTAACCAACCCTACCTAACCTAACCTAACCTATCTTTATAGGTTAGGTTCGGTTAGGTAGCCGAAAAAGGTAGGTTAGGTTAGGTTAGGTAGGTTAGGTAGTCGAAAAACAATTAATTCATGAAAACTTGGCTTATTAGGCAAATCGGGCCTTGCATAGTAAGCTGAGAAGTGCGTTCTGGCTACTAGGTACGACATATATATATATATATATATATATATATATATATATATATATATATATATATATATATATATATATATATACATGAAATATATGAAAATGAAATGTGTATTACTACGACGGACGAGTTGAATTTAGGCAGGTGTTGGTAGCGCCTCTTGTAGCTGGCGACTGTAGCTGCCATGGACTGTCTCAACCACAGGTCTAGCAGCCCGGTCTCGATCATCTTTTGAGTCATTAAGTCAAAGCGCCGACGGAACGGCGCTCCTCTCCTGCTGGGACGATAGTTCAAAACACCATAAATACAAGAAATCCTTGTTAATTGTTACTTAAAAAATCCTAAATTTGATAACTCCCTCTTCCAAATAACGAGGGAGATCCTTCCTTCTTGCAAGACCTCTTCACTGTCTTAAAGGAACAGTGATTTCTTTAATATAAAGTCACTATGGTGAAAATGAAACACACTTTCACCATAGATTATGTCGGCCAGGGGTAATGTTGATATTTTCTCAAGATGGCTACATAATTATGTTCAGCCGGGGGAACTTTTTATATTGATTAAAAATTTCACTAATTGCTACACTAATTATTTCTAAACTAATTTCACTAATGTTCTGAGATCAAGAGTGATGAATGATACATTGAAGCAAAAGTTCCTTATTTCAGCTATGAAAATCATCTTATATATTTTTTTTTAAATATAGTGTACTAACTCGTTTTACTATTTTAGAAGATTTAAACAAAACTTACTCACTTACTTACACTTCTATATGTCATTCTCCCTACACTATTGCCTCAAGACACCAGAGCTACGCAGCCAAACACACAGCAAACATTAGTTCAATTTGGATAATGTAAACAAACATCATATCCGCATTTTTTAACAGTTAGTTCCACGGATGAGTACATTAACCATTTGTGTTGCCATAATTCCCTCCCTCACACGGACCTGAAGCCCCAGGAGTACATTAACCATTTGTGTTCCCATAATTCCCTCCCTCACACGGACCTGAAGCCCCAGGAGTACATTAACCATTTGTGTTGCCATAATTCCCTCCCTCACACGGACCTGAAGCCCCAAGAGTACATTAACCATTTGTGTTGCCATAATTCCCTCCCTCGCACGGACCTGAAGCCCCAGGAGTACATTAACCATTTGTGTTCCCATAATTCACTTCCTCACACGGACCTGAAGCCCCAGGAGTACATTAACCATTTGTGTTGCCATAATTCCCTCCCTCACACGGATCTGAAGCCCCAAGAGTACATTAACCATTTGTGTTGCCATAATTCCCTCCCTCGCACGGACCTGAAGCCCCAGGAGTACATTAACCATTTGTGTTGCCATAATTCCCTCCCTCACACGGACCTGAAGCCCCAGGAGTACATTAACCATTTGTGTTGCCATAATTCCCTCCCTCACACGGACCTGAAGCCCAAGGAGTACATTAACCATTTGTGTTCCCATAATTCACTTCCTCACACGGACCTGAAGCCCCAAGAGTACATTAACCATTTGTGTTGCCATAATTCCCTCCCTCACACGGACCTCAAGCCCCAGGAGTACATTAACCATTTGTGTTGCCATAATTCCCTCCCTCACACGGACCTGAAGCCCCAGGAGTACATTAACCATTTGTGTTCCCATAATTCACTTCCTCACACGGACCTGAAGCCCCAGGAGTACATTAACCATTTGTGTTGCCATAATTCCCTCCCCCACACGGACCTGAAGCCCCAGGCGTTGCCAGCAAAAATGGGGTACTTGGTCGTGCTGATGTAGAAGGGAGTGTAACCTTGGGAGTCTGTGTACCGCGAGGCAATCAGGATGGTAGCGATGTTCACGTCGATCATGAGAGAGTGGTGGCCCCTCAGCACATCCCTCATCCCATCCTCTTGTGTTTGTGTCTGAAAATATTGTGATTGTGTCTGAAAATATTTATTATGAGGTGGCAGTATTAATGAGGCAATACTATCGTGAAACATCCTGCGTGATGTTATTAACAACTTCAGCATTCAAAGATGTTGTTAAGAATAAAATATAAGTATAATTTAAAATATATAATAACAGAATCATAATGATACTAAGTATAATAACAATATAGATATAATTTCAATGTTCAAATTGATAAACTGCTTTTGAGTAATCTGAAGAGATTAGTCTATATATATATCATCATCATTCCTCATCACAATAGCTCTCTCGGGACTCTGAGAAATACAAAGTGTGTATGCTAAGAGTGTAGATAATGCCATTGTGCAATTGAGTTTCTGTCAAGGAAATGCAGGAGAACAAAATACATACTTTAAGTCGTTTATTAACCTCCTTGATAGCATCATCAGGAGACGTATTAAAGTAGATGTTAATAGTGCCAGCGGAGGAGGAGAGCCCCCAGGTCCAGCCGTCCTGGTCCAGCAGGTCCTGGAAGGAATTGATGGCCGGCAGCATGCTTTGGACGGTGAGGTGCGCGACCAGTGAGGAGCTGTAGACTGCTATGATCACCAGGCAGAACACCAGCCACCACCCAACCAGTACCTGTGGTAGTGTATAGTTGTTCATTGTGTAGAAAACCAGGCCACTACCCTACCAGTACCTGTGGTAGTGTATTGTTCATCATGGAGAACACCAGCCACCACCCTACCAGTACCTGTGGTATTGTACTGTTCATCATGCATGGTAGCACCAACTACCACAGGAGCCCCTGTGATACACCAGGGTTCTTGACCATGCAGGACCTCCTCCTTCACAACAAGTGACACTGAACATATGAACACAAAACAGCCACTGGTTGGGACCCCACCTGCCATATATTAGCGTTGAACACCACCACAACATAAAACACAAGTGTTTGCGTTATATTTTTCAACACCAAACTACCCGAATTTACAGCCATAAACCGCCTCTTGACGGTAAACAAACATTAATATCACTAATGGCGATAAAACACCGTTATAACACGAGCATGATTTTGTTTTAACGCCAGTATCACGCTGTAATAAAGAGTAGCTCATACATCATACCATCTAATATTTTTATTAATTATATGACATTTTATCAGGATTATATGAAGCTTTTATGTCACTTATTTTCAACCGGGTTGCAGTTTAAAGCGACATAATCGGTAATTTGAACAACGGCTTATACTTAGAAGAAGGACAATGATATTCATCCAGTAAAAGCTGTTTTCAGACGATTCATTAAAGAGAAATAAACATAGCTAATTACATTTCCATATTGCTTTCAGATAGAGTGGAAGCTTAATATAAGCTCAAGAACCTGCCGGCCAAGAATAATACACGTAGCAATATGTAAGCTGCGAGCTGAACATTGATTAAAAACAAAAGATATATAACACTACGCTACGGCTTTAGAAGGATCACAACCCACACGTTCTGCCGAGTGGCGAAGATTGTAGATGGATTGACCCTGCAGCAAGGTGCCCCAGCTGTACAGGAAGGCATTGCTGAGAGTGATGCTGCTCTGCTCAGGCCCCCAGGTCGACCACGCCATCCCCAGCAGCCACAGGGTTAAGGCCCAGCCTGCCACGCTCACCAGGATCGCTAGCCACAGTTCTCCTGGGATGATGGAAATTAAACATCTTTTGCGGAAAACAAACCGTTTCTTATTCTGCATCCAGGTTTTGTTGAGAAAGCACTAAGCCAGTATGACAAGGAGCTGGGATGTTGGTTACGGGGTGATGGAGCGATGCGCCTCTACTAGAATGATCTGGGATCGAGCCCAACTTTTGAAACAAACTGCATATCTATTACTTCTCAGCTCATCTGATCGTAATTATAAAAGAAACGTTTTTTAATTGTTTATAATTCTTATAACCATTACTTCATAAACAAAAATTCAGCTAAAACCTAATTGTGTGTGGGGAAACTTGAGTTTTGTCGAGGCTTGATTTATTAACATGCCAACTGTTGTCGTCCACTTACCAGTGAAGGGCCTGACCAGCTGGAAGTATTGAGGCAGAGACCCAGGTTTGAGAGAGACAATACAGACGGACACGGGGGTGTAGACCCGAGAAAAGTCGACCACCGGCAGCCTCTCTGATGTTGGTGAGAGGATGAGGGAGAAGTCTGCCTGCTGGTGTTGGAGGGTCCCCACCGTCCCAGTCCAGTTGCCGTCAGCTCTGGGGAGCCCGAACTCCTCCACCATTGGTGGACGCATCTCGTAACTACCGTGTAATTTATGTCAGAGGCAAACAGAAACAGCAAACAAATTTCGTTTAAAATTTACCCTTAATTCATTAGAATACATTATAATCTGCACTTTATTTCCCCTAGTAGTAAATTATAAATTTACTGCTCTTCTGCATGGGAAATCCAATAACGCTAAATTTTCAGGTCCTGAAGTTTACTGCCAGGTTGCAAGTAATAAAAGCAAAAGCGTGTTTTCTGGTCTCCTATTACAGAAGAGAAATTTATTTCACGTGTTATTAATATAGTGTTTGTCCACATCCAGTCGCTTGCAGTGAGTAATGTTAGTATTTACTAGCTGGGACTATATAAGGCTAGAATTATTATTAATTTTGGGTTTTATTTATTAAAGTTTTGCAGTTATGTATTTATCTTCCTGATTTAAATATGAATGTTCTTATTATACCTTACTGTTAGCAAAAAAATATTTTGTCATGTGCTATAGTTCACCCATTTACAGTGTAACTGTTCGCCAACTCGGTAACAGCTCTGAATAACTGGTGTCTGACATCAGCGTGGTTGATAAAGGTAGAGGCTCTGTTTCCCCCTCCCCCCCTTATATGGTCTACCGTGCGGCCGTTGTACAGAAATTCTGTATCTCACCTTTAATTAAAAATGAAGATTGGAAGGATTTAAAACAATATTTGAATTCATTAATTAGTACGATTATTATTACTTGACTTTATCGTTAGTTTCGATCTTCCATTAAACAACGTAATTGCTAATTAAAACTACATTGACTGGGCTCCATATATTCGTGTTTACATGGGAGCAACACGGGGAGTCAGTGGGAGTGGTGTTGTGGTAGTTCCCAGGTTAACACCTTAGACGCTCCAGGGAGTATTGACAGCATACTTTTCCAATCATCCCATACCACACTTGCTCTCCATGGAAGACGGCAGATAGAACATATTAAGTTGGTAAATGAAACACATCGCCGCACGCACATCATTCGGCATATTTCTTCAGCTAACGCATTTAGCCTTAATGCTGATGCGTTATATGTGAAGGTAAGATCCAATTAAAGTAGGGGTCGATGCAAATGGTTCAACCTCACATTAGTGCTATAGACTTTAGATATATAATACAGTTCTTCCAACTTTACTTTTTATTTTTGTGGAATTATTTTATATTAAGAATTTAAATAAATATATTAAAGCTGAGTCGATTCTTATTTTTACAGGCATGGAGGGGGGGGGGGAGGGGCGGGTTCTGCCGTGTTATTGACATCTCGGTAAGACCTTCATTTGGCAAGATGAATTATCATTGGATATAATTTTTCCTTTACGGTTTTATATTTTAACCTTTAGTTCCAGGTGTTCGATGATAAACGTCGTGGGACAAAGTAACTAACTAAATTATTTGGAAATTCTTTTCCTAATGGAAAAAGGTAATGTTTTTAATTCTTAATCCGATGAGAAATTGGTATAATATTCCTTGTATAAATCATAGTAATTGCTGTAATTTTCTTCTTAAAGGTTGGAAGGAGAGCCGAATTCAGCCCTGCAGTAACTCGTCATAAATATATTAATAAAGTTTATAAAAGGTATATAATTTATCCATTTTATGACTATACAGATTTTTTTTATCGCTGCTTAGTCGTTCATGGAGGATGGGATGTTATACAGGGCATAGATCTTATGTTACATAGATCTTATTCATCTTCCAGAGGAAGACAGCATGAGAGAAATAGCAACTTATAGGGACTGAGGTAACATGCTAGACTTGCGTGAGGTAGACATAGTTAGTCTTTGATCTTCACAGGATTCTGTGTTAGTGGAGACTAGCTCGAGAAATGTCGTATAGGCTTCACTTGACGGACAGTTTTTACCGTTGACTCTCCTCGATAAGTCAGGCTCAGTCTGTAGGTCATTCACCTTCTCTCTCTACTCCACCAGTATAAAATTCTGATTGAAAGGTGCGTGTCCATCTTCATGCACGATGGAGATTTAAAAAAACATTTGGTTTTTGCATTGGTCATAATGCTCGTGATGGAAGGTTGAATAACTTCGAATTATTTAGACAGCTTCAGCACTTTATTACTACTTATGGAGAACGTTAACTTTGGGATTTGATAACATATGGGGTTGGGAAGTGGCTTGAGATATTAAGTATATGACCATGTGGATATACAGTTGCAAGAAGGCTTCAACTACCTGCCATTACCTTAGTCAAGGGAATATCTTTTATCTAACTCTTAAACTTGTGCAATTTTCTGGTGAGGATACATGGCTAAAATAAATTTACAAGTAGTCTGTCACTTAGATGAATTTGAATTGAAAATATTTCATGATATAATGTTGGAAACTTAAAAAAAAAGTAACTAGAGTTCTCACGTGAAATTGAGCTTGGCGGCAAGGGTGTGAAGCATGCTGAAGTCAAGAGATTCAAGAGGAATGACGGGGTTCTTAGAGCCAGGAAAGTCCCGTCTGTAGTTTGTGTATGGCACTATCACCAACCCGACCACCTTGAACTTGTGACCCTTCATGTTGCTCAATTCATCTGCGGATTATATAGGCCTGTCTGATCTCTAGTGACAAGTATTAATTCCTAAATTGTTAATTCTCTGATATATCTCGGTATAAGACGGCTGACTTTATTGATGTCACCAACTGTAATTTTTTTTTTCACTGTGGAACGACTAGTACTGATGTCATGAACATTACTTGTGATGTGCAATCAGGAGGAAGTCTCTGATATTGTAGTTATATCCTTCTAACACGACATTCAAGACTGCAACAATACCTATGAAACCTTTACCCCAGGCACTGACTGGGTAAAGGTTTGTCAAGTATCATCCACCCACAATGTCACTCACTGACCAGGAAAGAGCAGGTCGGCCTGGGGAACACCACTATCCCCTGACCAGGGGAGCAGGATCTTCACCCCCGCCTCTCCCCTGACGCAGTACACACACTTTCGGTACACCTCAGCGCCTACTCTTCGACCTGGAACCAGAAAAATACACTTTGGTGTTTCTTAAAGACTTAAAACTTTATGAAAAATTGAATTTAAATTCAGATTTTAATACCATCGTCAGATTGATCAGACTTGAGGAATATGGAAAACATGTGAATATTAAATAAGATAGAAATTGAAAATTATAATGTTGACCAGACAACACACTAGAAGTTGAAGGGACGACGACGTTTCGGTCCGTCCTGGACCATTCTCAAGTAGATTGTGAAAATTTGTGTGTAGTTGAAAATTATAATGATAAAATTTGTTTAAAGACATTTTCAAGGACCTGCATTATTCTGTTGACAACAGATTAATTATAAAGTCTTCAACTGCCATTTAAACATAATCTACAAACTTTGGTCACCTGAGGGAGCGACGGGAGAGTCTCCGACATGTGTTGTGGCCCGAGGCGTGAGGCGAGTGTGGAGAGCTGGGAATGTAGAGTGGTGGAGAGTGAAGTAGAGTGCGTGGATGGTGTTACGGAGAGTGTGGTGCAGGAGAGCCGTGACCAGCAGCGTCCTGGGCCCTAGCAACACTACCCGCGTCTCAGGCCATAACCACAACGCTGAGACCTCCAGGAACCTGTTACAGAGAAGAAACAACATATATCATCCAGTAGCGACGGAGTTAGTGAAGTCAATTACCAACCGATTGGTTCTCGACTCCCCCCAGGCAGGATCAGAGGTGTGGCCACGTGTTCTACCACACAATGCGTCCGTGCACTGAGAAGTAAGTAGGTACCTTGGAGTTGGCCAACTGTTGTTGGCTGCATCCTGCTGCAGGCAAGACTTTGCCAATTTAGAAATTGGTCCCTAAATTGATCCCTAATTGGTCCCTAGGAAAGCGTTACGGGCTTTGTTTCAGACAATAGGCAACCAGACCCAATAGTTTTCATGCATATGTAAACTCAGCAACTTTATCGAATTTAAACTTTTACTAGTAAAATATGTAAAAAAAAAAAAATATGGAACTTTGTAATTTGAGTTGTACTTATAATAACAAATATATCACGATGGAAAAGATATACTCTTATGATACAAGAAATGCCGATCAAATCAGATCACTTTTGGCATACAGGAATAAGTCACTATGGCAGAGGGCAGTGATTATAAACTAGGCAGGTATTGGTGGTTCTGAAGGCTAGTTTACCTGAAGGCAAGGACTCGTGTATTAGTGGTTCTGAAGGCTAGTTTACCTTAGGGCAAGGACTCGTGTATTAGTGGTTCTGAAGGCTAGTTTACCTTAAGGCAAGGACTCGTGTATTAGTGGTTCTGAAGGCTAGTTTACCTTAAGGCAAGGACTCGTGTATTAGTGGTTCTGAAGGCTAGTTTACCTTAAGGCAAGGACTCGTGTATTAGTGGTTCTGAAGGCTAGTTTACCTTAAGGCAAGGACTCGTGTATTAGTGGTTCTGAAGGCTAGTTTACCTTAAGGCAAGGACTCGTGTATTAGTGGTTCTGAAGGCTAGTTTACCTTAGGGCAAGGACTCGTGTATTAGTGGTTCTGAAGGCTAGTTTACCTTAAGGCAAGGACTCGTGTATTAGTGGTTCTGAAGGCTAGTTTACCTTAAGGCAAGGACTCGTGTATTAGTGGTTCTGAAGGCTAGTTTACCTTAAGGCAAGGACTCGTGTATTAGTGGTTCTGAAGGCTAGTTTACCTTAAGGCAAGGACTCGTGTATTAGTGGTTCTGAAGGCTAGTTTACCTTAGGGCAAGGACTCGTGTATTAGTGGTTCTGAAGGCTAGTTTACCTTAAGGCAAGGACTCGTGTGTTAGTGTTTCTGAAGGCTAGTTTACCTTAAGACAAGGACTCGTGTATTAGTGGTTCTGAAGGCTAGTTTACCTTAAGACAAGGACTCGTGTATTAGTGGTTCTGAAGGCTAGTTTACCTTAAGGCAAGGACTCATGTATTAGTGGTTCTGAAGGCTAGTTTACCTGAAGGCAAGGACTCATGTATTAGTGGTTCTGAAGGCTAGTTTACCTGAAGGCAAGGACTCATGTATTAGTGGTTCTGAAGGCTAGTTTACCTGAAGGCAAGGTGGGCCTGGGTGGAGAGGTCGAGGACGACGACACGGCAGCCGGCCCCAGCGTGCTGCCACAGCACCTGAGACAACACCTGTGGCCAAGGATCCTGCAGGAAGAGAGATCCTGCCTCCACCACAACATATCCTACCACACCCGACACGCGCCTGACTCCCACGTTGCCGGGAGGAGGAGGAGGAGGGGAGATAATTTAACATTAACTCCTTCTCACAGTAGCGACGTTGGCTTACCAATATAAATGCATTTTATTTTTCTAAATGGTAGTAAATAAATAGTAACAGCTGCTTAATTAAAGTAATGCTAGTCACAAAGGTCGATTTTAGATGTAAAGTACATGTCATATTAGTTAAATGTGAAGAATCGACTTGAAGTGCTATATATAAGGCATTATGGGACTCGCCTGATAATCTGGGATAAAACAGGTGAATGTTCTTGACTGGTTCCCAGGACTAAGTGACACTTAGCTAGGTGATGTACCACCACCTGGCTCACCATAACAGCCACCTCGTCCACGGAACCTCCCAGATGATCCTTAGAACCATCCAAGTTATTTTCGAAACATCCAAGGCGGTTCGCAGAACCACCAAGGCCATACATACGCAAACTTTGCTGGTTCATAAAGGTGTCCACTTGGTCCACTAAGCCACCACGCTGCTCCAAACACCCGCTCAACTGGTCCGCACGTTCCACCAACGGTTTAACAGGTTCAGGAATCTGCCCCTCCTTGCCTTTAACTTGCCCCGTCACCAAAGCAATCAGTGAAAGAGCAGCAAAAATGGGTTGCAGCATCGCGCCTCGCTGGAACCAAATACAAATGCCATCAGAACCGGGCCAGCAACTTCGTGACGCGCAATCTCCGTATTGACAAATCGCTCACCACGGAATGGACAGAACAAAATAGTTAAGCAATTTACAAAATCAAATAACTGTCAAAAAAATAACAAATTAAAATGCAAATTCATCAACAAATATTGTTGTGATATAAAATATGCAAATATTTCGTGTTTGGGTCACAGTGCTGTCAATGGGGAGACAGTAGCTTAATGTTCTGTTAAATTGACAAGTATATTTGTTTGTATATATATTTGTCTGTGTTCGCGAAGTGTGTGTGTGTGTGTGATCCAGCTAATGGCTTTGCCTTTTAGTTATGAAGTATCCAGCCTTGCTTACACGCAAGTTTTAGTAAATTTATAAATAATGTCATTCACGAATCCGTATCACGTGTTTTTGCCAACAGTTTTTGCATCTCGAAATGTTTCTCTGGCCATTACAGGATTAAATCTATGGATAGAGACGTTATCCATTTTCTCCACCTGATAGTCGTCTTGCTTGGATACAACTCTTATGGCTTATGCGGTCTTCTTTAAAAGGCATGTAGTGGAAACGCATAAGCTATATCGGGCTCTTGGGCCCCTGATACATCATTTCTTTATAATCGATATTATTTAACAATTATTTATCAAAGAACCGCAATGTTGTCTTCATGAAACACTCACTATTTCTTTTCTGTAAAAATACTTTACAGAAATCCAATTCTAGATGCTCAAGGTTCTAGGGGGGAACCCTGAAAGTCGAAGAGAAGATGTGCTTTGTTCCTAATTCGGACAAAATCATGTAACTCAGATTCCTCTGGTCCTTCTTCCTTCTAACGTTGTAAGAAACAGTTATTTAAGACGTTTTTGAAACGTTTCATCTCGTACTAAGCTTGTGGCAAAGTTCTAAACTTTCTGAACTTGACGTCGGGTGCGGCTTCAATGCCAAACTTGCACACTTAAGAGTCGGCTTTGCCACTGAATTTATTCTGCTAATGTGAGCTTCTAACATAGATTTGGAGGGCATGTATGCTCACACACGTGTGTGTGTGTGTGTGTGTGTGTGTGTGTGTGTGTGTGTGTGTGTGTGTGTGTGTGTGTGTGTGTGTGTGTGTGTGTGTGTGTGTGTGTGCGTGTACTCCCCTAATTGTACTCACTTAATTGTCCTTGCAGGGGTTGAGCTCTGGCTCTTTGGTCCCGCCTCTCAACTGTCAATCAACAGGTGTACAGATTCCTGAGCCTACTGGGCTCTATCATATCTACACTTGAAACTGTGTATGGAGTCAGCTTCCACCACATCACTTCCTAGTGCATTCCATTTACTAACTACTCTGACACTGAAAAAGTTCTTTCTAATGTCTCTGTTGCTCATTTGGGTACTCAGCTTCCACCTGTGTCCCCTTGTTCGCGTCCCTCGCGCGCGCGCGCGCGTGTGTGTGTGTGTGTGTGTGTGTGTGTGTGTACTCACCTACTTGTGCTTGCGGGGGTTGAACTCTGGCTCTTTGTGTGTGTGTGTGTGTGTGTGTGTGTGTGTGTCCCTGGGGTACATGTAAAAATGACATGTATAAGATTTTTCTCACATACATATATAAATTCTCCGCGGTATTGCTTATATATTCACCTTGAGAATGACTTAGCCTTTCTAACACGCAATATAATATTAAAGTTACTACATAAAAAATAACATCAAGAATTCATGCCTGAATATATAAATCATATATATTTATCTTTAGATTTTATGAACTCGATTCAGATGTATATATATATATATATATATATATATATATATATATATATATATATATATATATATATATATATATATATATATATATGTCGTACCTAGTAGCCAGAACGCACTTCTCAGCCTACTATGCAAGGCCCGATTTGCCTAATAAGCTAAGTTTTCATGAATTAATGTTTTTTTCGACTACCTAACCTACCTAATCTAACCTAACCTAACTTTTTCGGCTACCTAACCTAACCTATAAAGATAGGTTAGGTTAGGTTAGGTAGGGTTGGTAAGGTTCGGTCATATATCTACGTTAATTTTAACTCCAATAAAAAAAAATGACCTCATACATAATGAAATGGGTAGCTTTATCATTTCATAAGAAAAAAAAATTGAGAAAGTATATTAATTCAGGAAAACTTGGCTTATTAGGCAAATCGGGCCTTGCATAGTAGGCTGAGAAGTGCGTTCTGGCTACTAGGTACGACATATATATATATATATGTCGTACCTAGTAGCCAGAACTCACTTCTCAGCCTACTATTCAAGGCCCGATTTGCCTAATAAGCCAAGTTTTCCTGAATTAATATATTTACTATAATTTTTTTCTTATGAAATGATAAAGCAACCCTTTTCTCTATGTATGAGGTCAATTTTTTTTTATTGGAGTTAAAATTAACGTAGATATGTGCCCGAACCTAACCAACCCTACCTAACCTAACCTAACCTATATTTATAGGTAAGGTTAGGTTAGGTAGCCAAAAAAAGCTAGGTTAGGTTAGGTTAGGTAGGTTAGGTAGACGAAAAAACATTAATTCATGAAAACTTGGCTTATTAGGCAAATCGGGCCTTGAATAGTAGGCTGAGAAGGGCGTTCTGGCTATTAGGTACGACATATATATATATATATATATATATATATATATATATATATATATATATATATATATATATATATATATATATGTTGTACCTAGTAGCCAGAACGTCGTATTCGGCCTACTATGCAAGGCCCGATTCGCCTAATAAGCCAAGTTTTCATGAATTAACATATTTTCTCAAATTTTGTTCTTATGAAATGATAAAGCTATCTATTTCATTATGTACGAGGTCAATTTTTTTTTATTGGAGTTAAAATTAACGTAGATATATGACCGAACCTAACCAACCCTACCTAACCTAACCTAACCTATCTTTATAGGTTAGGTTAGGTTAGGTAGCCGAAAAAGTTAGGTTAGGTTAGGTTAGGTAGGTTAGGTAGTCGAAAAACCATTATTTCATGAAAACTTGGCTTATTAAGCAAATCGGGCCTTGCATAGTAGTCTGAGAAGTGCGTTCTGGCTACTAGGTACGACATATATATATATATATATATATATATATATATATATATATATATATATATATATATATATATATATATATATATATATATATATAATCTATATATAATATGTCTGTCCATACATATGTCTATGATGTTGTTACAGATTCAACTACTCGGAACAAGTTCCAAGTAGCACGGGCTATGGTGAGCACGTAAATATATCTATGACTAAAATAATCCATAAATCGCAAGTCCTCAATTATATTCCTAAACTAAATACGTAACAAAATCATGACCTAAGTCTACAAATACTAAAACAAACATATTAGAAACATTGTTAATTGAGTACCACCGGCTCGTCCTAAGCAACAGAGGCGAAGTGCTCGTTTATCCAACAGGTAAACCCCAGGGGCCAGATTCACGAAGCAGTTACGGAAGCACTCACGAACCTGTATATCTTTTTTCAATCTTTGGCGGCTATGTTCACAATTATTAAACACTTAATGAGATCCGATGCACCAGGAGGCTGTTTATAACAGTAACAACAGTTGATTGGGAAGATTTCATGTTTGTAAACTGTTTAATAAATGTAACCAAAGCTGTCAAAGATTGCGGAAAGATGTACACGTTCGTAAGTATTTGCGTAACTGCTTCGTGAATCTGGCCCCACTGGTTACGAATGAAAAACGGTTTACACACGACTAACAGCTCAACCCGTCCTCGATTCAAGTCCAATACATTCAGCGGTCGACCCCACAGACGCATTCATAAATTTTAACATGCTGTTTATTCAAAACGGGAATTTTCTCAAGTATAAATTAATATTATAATATATTGGCATATTGTGTATATATAGGCATAGGATAGGTTAGGTCAGGTGTTTAGGTTCTGTTGGCGATTATTTGTATTTGTAGTACGTGGGTGAAGCATTTATAGCGTTGTGGTTCGAACAAAATTCATCAGTGAAGCACTTGTTCCGGATATGTTCGAACGTCAGCAGTTGTGAGTCGTGTGTAAACCGCTTTTCATTCATAAACAGGGGGTTTGGCGGGTGCATGGAATCACTTTTGGATCTTTGTTTGGAGACGGGCTGAACAGCTAGTGACGTGGGGGGGGGGGACTTTTCTCGAGCAGAGCAGAGCAGAGCTGACGCCCTCTGCTCGAATCGCAAGTCTGTAAATGCTTCACCCCACACTAAAAGCAGACACACAAAATCGCCACCAGGACCTAAACACGCAACGTAACCTATGCTTAAGTGTACATTGAATTTTATAGTATAATTTTTTTTATTTATACTTGAGAACAAACCTATTTTAATTACACCGAATGTTAAAATTGTTGAATGATTGTCGGGGGTCGGCTACTCCTTTAACGAGCCTGGCCTGAGGACGGATCGATGTGCGTGTATTCACCTAGTTGTGTTTGCGGCGGTTGAGCTCTGGCTCTTTGGTCCCGCCATAGTGCGTGTGCGTGTGCGTGGTCATTACCTCGTTCACCACCACCATGGCGGCGTGGAGGCATCAGTGCCAAAGTTGTACGAGAACAATACAGGACATGAACGTAAGTAATTATCAATATTTTTTGAGCAGGCTGACGTGAGAGCTCGGTAAGGTGTACTCTCGTAGCTGTATTCACCTAGTTGTGCTTGCGTGGGCTGAGCTCTGGCTCTTTGGTCCCGCTTCTCAACTGTCAATCATCTGGTGTACAGATTCCTGAGAATTCCTCAGAGGTGTGTTTCATAGCAGATAAGAAACAGCTATTTGAGTAACAGTTATTTGAGTAACTGTTATTACCACTGTTATTTTGAGTGATGTTGCATTTTAGTAATATTATTAGTAAGATTATAATTATTTTTAGTTAAGCGTATTACATCCTTTAGTTGAGGTGAGCATTTCGCTAGTTATGAAAAAGTCATCGGAGCATCCTTGGTAATCACTGACGCGTACCTTAACCCATACACCACATGTTAATGGTTATCGCAGGATTAATAGTTAATGGTTAATGGTCCTGCCCCAAATATTGTATCGTGGATATATCAGGCTATTGTGACTTCCTTGTGCACTCGTTATACACATACAAATTGTTAATAGTATTTGTTTATTTATCGGAACTGCAAAAATTTTATTTACTAGTATCTTGTATCGGCACCAATGGGGGAGATTCCATAATTTGATTGAAAACTATTGTGAGTTTTTTTTCATTCAATTACAATGATTTAGTGTTTTTTGGTCATTATATTTTGGTCGCCTTCTTGTTGCAAAATTAAGTTCCATACTTTTCCGTGTTCCAGGAGGTAAATGGCTCGAAATTTATCTGTTTATGTAAAGGAAACATTCATCTTCTTGTCACATATCTTATCTCTTGAGGGAGGGATTTGAAGAAATGCTGAATGTGGGGGTCAGTATGAATGTTGGGAACCTTGGAAGAAACGACACGGTCAAGCCAACCCATATAGGAGTCTCTATAGTAGTCCTTATATATGACATCGAGTCAGGAATAATAAATTTGCATTTCACTAGATGCACAGCCCTGTGTATCCTCTAACAACTTTAGATAAGATTGTGGCTAGGAATTCGAAATTATAATTGTTATAAATGTAATAGTTTTAATGATTTCTCTGATATGATTTAAGTCTATTTATCTCCCGACTAAGTCAACGCACAACTATTCTAACAGGAACTAGTCTCTGGTATTAGCTTTAGGATGTTCTAAAGGAGCGACTCGATCACACTTCCCTGGGGAGGAAACTCGCCTCTAAGGTATTTCCACGAGAGGAATGATTCTTGTCGACAACTTTGAGAGCTCAGATTCATAAATCTATTTTAATGAGTTGCAAACGATTTCCATCAACTCTAAGTCTCATAAGCTTACACATCGGTCGTGTATCTGTCATAGATTATTTATTATTTCCATAAAAATAATAGTAATTAACACAGAAAATTTGTATCAAATTGCTTACCGAACTGTAGGTGGAGACTCGTCCCCACCCGCACCTGCGTCGCACCATAGGCACGGCGACAATGTTTTGTGTGTCAAGAAATCTTTAGTTTTTATTCACCCGCCGCCACCCCTTCCCCTCCCCCTCCCCCCCCCCCCTCCCGGCGAGGAGTGCCATATGTCTCCACTTTCTCATTGTCAATATAATAGAAGGTCTTTGTATATTTGCGCACAACAAATAACGAAAAAAACTCTCTGAATTTGTGTTAATTTATTATACAGATTTACAAATTACAATAAATAAATGAGGACTGGCAAAGCAGCAAAAAAATATCTTTAGACTTGCATAACCTTCAATAATGAGCCACGTGTATGTGCACTAGTGACATATTACAAACCATTATCATTACAAATAATTGAGGGTAACTGAAACAAATGTAATGACTAATTTCCGTTCCTCCGCCCTCGGGACGAAGCGTAACTTGACTGCTAAAAAGAGAGAGAGAGAGAGAGAGAGAGAGAGAGTATGATGATTATACAATGTATTTACAACTAGAAGAGGAAATCCAGCAAATTTTTAACAAACAGACGAGCAGAACAAACTTGTTTCGAAACATCTGACAGAGCCTTAGGGACATTCACATTCCATATATATATAATGTAAAATCCAGCCTAAAAGTAGCTAAAAAGCTTTAATGGGCAGAAGGAGTCGAACTGTTGTGGGCTCCTCTCAAGCTTGACGATTTTTTCCATCAGCCCGAAAAACATGCATCGAACAGGGAGTTCATTTCAGTATTGTTTCTTCCGGAGGCTGTAGGATGCCATGTGACTCTAGCCGGCCGTGATAGGTTTACGGTGCGGTGTCTGTGGGCTGCCGTGGTAGCGACAACACAGATGGGGCGGTCTGGTCGAGCAGTCGATCATCACCCGCTTACATAGCTCTAGAATGCTCACTTTACCTGCACCTAAAATCATTATAATTCATTACACACAGAAAACACAATAACGTGATGCATCAAGTGAACAAATCCACAAGGGTGGATTGACATAGCTCGAGCGCATGGGGGAGTTGTGTAAAACCCTGGTTTGTGTCTCGGAGAGGCTGCAGGTTCCAGTAAGTTCAGTAGAACTTCGGTTTCAACTCTTTTTTTTTTTACCATTTCATAGCTCAGTCAATTAAGGCAGCGTCTCGGATGCTCTCAGGTTCGAATCCTCGTCACGGCCCTTGTGGACTTGTTCTTTATAATTCATTATTAAAAACAATGCTTCTACTAATTATTATAATGAACTTTATAATCAAGATAACTGTAATAATAATAACAAAAACATTAATGGTAATAACAATAATAATTATAATAATAATAATATTGAACAAATCCAAGAGGAGCCTTGATGAAGGTTCGAACTTACGCACTGGGTGTATCCAGGCGCGCTCTAGTCGACTGAACCACGAGCGCGTCTGGGAGCACCCAGCACCTAGGTTCGAATCCCTCTTCACGACTCCTGTGGGATTTATTCATCGATGTATCACGTTAATGGGATTTATCTGTGTAATGATAATATTATTATTAATTATTATTAGTTTTATTATTACTGATATTATTAATAATGACAATAGAACTGGAAAACTTTTATTATTTTTTTTGTTAAGATAAGTATGTTTCGGATCAAATTATATTATATAAATAGCCCTTTAGTACTTTTTTTGTAGGGAGATTCCATAACTGGCCCTAAACCTCTGGTTGGCCCGGTATGGGTTCATCATTTCTGTCTTATTTAAATAGTGGATGAGCACTTATAACTCGTATGTTTTCTTCAGTAAGATTATGCCCATTGTGTTCATTAAATTTAGCTATAATTTCAATCACCAGGGGTAATAGAAGTCTCGAACGCGCGACCTTCACTTTGATAGACGAGTGCTCTATCGACTGGGCCAGTCGATAAAGCATACTTAGCTGTAACACGTGCATGCTTGGTAATTGATTGTTGTCGCCGGAGGCGACTAGTTTATTGTGCACCCCATACTCATCCTGTGAGCGGTAGCGCAAAAAAATGATTACAGAGGGCACAAAAAGTCTTTATCAGACCTCAACACAGGTTACTTCATTAACAATTACATCTGTCCTTCATACTTTATAATTATAATGTCTGCTAGTTACAGAGAATGTTCCATTTCAATAGCTATGTATTTATAGTCAATTATCATACATTATTGGTAGGTCTTTTCGCTAATTCATAATTGTTTGAGCTATGGAGACATGACAGGGTCATAGGGGAGCTGCTGTTATTAATCTTCACAATACATTACTTGCTTCATAATCTAATATGTCGTTTATCTACTCGAAGCGAAATGTGGATACAGTGTAAGGATATCAGATATTTTATCCCTAGTAATAAGATGGTTCGCCATTTTATTTGAGTTTAGATTTATCTGTAAATGGCTCAATTTCATTTCAGTCTAAGATATAATGCTCAAGTAGGTGTCGCTGTCCTTGTCCACTTGGTAACTATCCAAAAATCTGAGCACCTACCTTTAACCAATCATCCCAGAATCATAACTGCGATAGTCATGTACAGTACCAGAATCATGGCCATAATCCCAGGGACAGATTACCTGTAATCCTAAGATGAGTCTGGGTATCTAAGTTCCTTCCAAGGATCCCACCTACAGTCCCAGTGTGCTAGTTACTATTTTTACACCATCCCAGAGTCGTAGAGGCGAGCCATAGCTACTACTACAATGTTCTAGCTACGATATTTGAGTACAGTCCTTCACTGTCGTCTCACAGTGATATACGTAGCCAAAACAAATCAAGTAAATCTTACTTTTGGGCTCACAGATGGCGGCAGCGACCAGAAGGCTGAGTACCAACGTCATCACGATGAACGACCTGAATGTAAACACTGTTAATTGGTTGCTGAGGGGCATTCAGATGATCTCGTATCCATGAGCAGTCTCAATGGTTTGATAATGTCCAAATATTATTGACTTTCTGTCTGCTGGGAATTGATAGCAGCTAATGAATTACAAGCATCTGTGTTAGGTTTAGAACAGACGGCGTCTTATTTATAAAAGTTATACAATACAATGCTGTATACAATATTGTATAACACCTGTGGTCACACTGTATGAAGGTTTTTCAAGTTGGAAAAAAAATAAATAGCACTTATCAAAGTATGTATAATTTAGTTTCAGAAACTCTTTTGAGAGGAAGTTTTTGGTAAGTTAAAATGAGATCAGGTTACGTCAACATCGTCAGTGGGAATCTTATCAAAACTTACTTACCTCTCCTCACAGCCTGAAAACTTTGTGTATTTTATTTATTAGGAATACTTTCAGCGTATATATATTACCCTGGACTTGTGTTAATTGCGAAACATGACTTACACACATGGATCCAGGTTCGATTCCCGGCAGAGACGGAAACAATTGGGCAAACGATTGAGTTTCTCTCACCTGATTCGCCTGTTTACCAAGCAGTAAAGAGGTGCCGTGGTATTAGACAGCTGTTGTGTATGTATGTATGTGTGTGTGTGTGTGTGTGTGTGTGTGTGTGTGTGTGTGTGTGTGTGTGTGTATGTGTGTGTGTGTGTGTGTGAAGGAGATATATATGTAGTAAATATGATAAAGTAAAATAAATCGGGAGTCAATACATTAAACAACTGACGGTTATTTGACTATCTGTTTTTTCGGTCTGTGTCTGTCTCTTTTATTTCGGTCTGTCTGTCTCTGTCTTTCTGTTTTTTGTCTGTCCCTCTTATAAAAAATATAATTGTTTAATGTGTGGGCGGTCACCAGTGAAAGGGAGTTTAGTGGTGTTGAAATACTGGAAAAAGAATTGTTATTGGTTACTCTGATAAAGGGCTAACAGCTCGCAGATTGCTATTGCAGGAACAAATAGAAAATATAAACAATAACACGCACACACACACACGCCTCTCACACGCACGCAAATACAAATACAAACACGTTTAAATATATGAAAAAGAAAAACACAATACCTACCTCTTGCCTGTTCCACGCATCACTAAGAGTTATGTAATTGCGCGTTATATCCCCCCGTTATATTCGACATGTGATTTAGTTAACTTTTTATATAGAGTGAAATATCAGAGCTTGCACTCACATCCTGATGTATGTAATGAGAAACGCGTAATAGTGTGTCTCATTCCTACCTTTCCATGATGTCGCTGAGGAGGATGGCACTCGAGTCTTGATGCTGGGCTTCTCAAATGGACACTGGGGACTCAGGGAGTAGAGCCCGGCGTTCAAGGTGTCACAATGCATACTGAACAACCTTCTATACTGGGCAAGGTTAGATACCGTTGTTGCCTTGGGAGGGAAGATGGGGTAAGGAGGTGGGATGTGGGGGGGTGGAATAGGGGGTGGAATAGGGGGTGGAATAGGGGGTGTGTAGGGGTGGGAATAGACAGACTATTCCAGGCACGGCCGGGTACCCCTCCTATAATATATATATATACCAGAATATTTGTTGGTCAGTTCACAGCCCCGCTCCTGTGCCAGGTAAGTCCACTACGGGCTCACTATAGCCCGTGCTACTTGGAACTTGTTCTGAGTAGCTGAATCTGTAACAACAACAGTTGGTCAGTTACGAGATATTCATGCCCGTGCCAACTCTTGGGTGGCTTAATCTTCATCAATCAATCAATGTTGGTCTTTCTGTCCAAGGATAAAGGCCAAACGCTTGGGGCTAGCCTCGCCTAATTTGCCAAGATGATTCATGTAGGGTATAGGAGTGTCATAGGCTAGTTGGGATCGGTTCCAGTGTTACACTCTAAGAAATATCGGTATTTCTAGCTATCCCAACGATTTTCATGAAAGCTGTAACAAAATCTGAGGTTGGGTTTTCCGTAGAGTTTTGATGCATTCTCCAACATCACCCATTTGGGGGCATCTCCTCTCCTTTCCACTCATTTGGGTTACAGTATTACATTTTAAGACAGTACTGAGAAAGAGAGAGAGAGAGAGAGAGAGAGAGAGAGAGAGAGAGAGAGAGAGAGAAATAAATACAGAGACACAGAGACAGAGAGGGAGAAAATAGCACGGATAGAGAGACAGAGGAAAACACACACAGAGACTCAAACAAAGAGAATAAGAAAGACAGAGAGTCAGACAGATAATGAGCGAAAAGAGACAGAGACAGAAACAAAGACAGGCAGGCAGACAGAGACACAGATAAGGATAGTCACAATGGGACTCACAAAGAGTCACAGAGAGTCTCAGAGAGGGAGGGAAATATCAGGGGAAAGCGCCAAGCTATTGCGACTATATAGCACTTGGAAGGGGGTCAGGATAAGGATTTTGGATGAGAGAAAAGGAATGGTGCTCAACCATTTGGTCGTAGAGTCTCAAAGAGACTCACAAAAGAAAGCAACAAAGTGATAAAGAGAGATACTCTAATATAGAGCCGTAGACAGAGAGAGAGAGCAACAAAGATACAAAGAGAGACATAGTTAGAGAGCCATAGAGACAGAGAACGGATGAGATATCATACATGTCTACTCACCTAGTTGTGTCTGCAGGATCGAGCACGGACTCTTGGATCCCGCCTTTCGAGCATCGGTTGTTTACAGCAATGACTACGGTCCTATTTCCCTATCATACCTGGTTTTAAAATTATGAAGAGTATTTGCTTCCACAACCTGTTCCTGAAGTGCATTACATTTTCCCACTAGTAGTAGTAGTAGGCATCCATCAGTCTCAGGAGACTATGGAGTTGCGCTCTGGTTGTCGGTCTGGAGTGGCCTCACCAGGGCACAAAGCCAGGGTAGGTTGATTCGGGGGAGAAGCTGTTACCCAGGCAGCAGGTCCCCCCTCTCCACGGCGCTGAAAGTCTCCAATAGAAAGGCATACGCCAATACGATTGGTTCCAGCGCCGTCGCAGGAATTGTGAGTTCCGGAGATGACCTCGAAGTTGGTGAAGAAGGGCACAGGTACCCCCCCAACCCCGGAGACCGCTGTGGTCGGGGCCGGAGAAGAACCACCCCATCAAGGGTAAGAACGACCCCAGCCTCCTGAAGCAGAGCCTGGGCCGCACGACCCTCGGGAGGTGGACGTCCCGGTCCCGCACCTACGGGTTCCAGACAAGGATCGTCACAGCCCCTTTTCACCCGAGGCCGGCCTCCTTCAAGACCACCCTTTTCCACTACTCTCACGCTAAAAGAGAACTTCCTAACATCTCTGTGACTCATCTGAGTTTCCAGCTTCCACCCATGTCCCCTCGTTCTGTTACTATTCCGTGTGAACATTTTTCGTCTATGTCCACTCTGTCAATCCCTCTGAGTATATTATACGTTCCTATCATTTCCCCCCCCCCTCTCCTTTCTTCTTTCTAGTGTCGAAAGGCACAGCTCCCTCAGGCGCTCCTCATACCTCATCCCTCGTAGCTCTGGGACGAGTCTCGTTGCAAACCTCTGAACCTTTTCCAGCTTCTTTATATGCTTCTTTAGATGGGAACTCCATGATGAGGCAGCATACTCCAAGACTGGCCACATGTAGGCAGTGTAAAGCGCCCAAAATGCCTCCTTTCTTAGGTTTCTGAATGATGTTCTAACTTTTGCCAGTGTAGAGTACGCTGCTGTCGTTATCCTATTTATATGTGCCTCAGGAGATAGATTAGGTGTTACGTTTACGCCCAGGTCTCTTTCGCGCGTCGTCACAGGTAGGCTGTTCCCCTTCATTGTGTACTGTCCCTTTGGTCTCCTATCTCTTAGTCCCATTTCCATAACATTGTGTGTTGGCATGTATGCTCCCATTTATCATTCATTTATTAAAACCAAAAGCTAACCTATTGTTTATAATCAGAGAACATTAACAAAAAGTTCATATTTTCATTGTTCCTCGTCTTAATCCTATCATCGGCACTTAATAACACTTGAATTATATACTATAATTAACCAGTAATATAAGTGGAAGTTATATCCTGCCAGAAAACAAATAGCTAGAGATCCCTATAGTAACTAAACTATTGAAACTCTAGTATACTATCATTTATAGAAAATAATCCAACAAAACATTAAGAAAGTGGATCATAGAGACAAGAGGTTGCGAAGAACCTATTTTTTGTTAGCATATATTTTTTTTAGCGGACAAATAAAAAAAATCATCGCTTAAAATCAATTGTCACATCATCAATTGTAAAGTGAAACTGCGAGAGGTCTCGTGATAAAAAGTAAATTTTTTATCCACAGGACTGCACCAACAAATACTTTATTTGCAAGGGATATTTACTAGCATAGAGGAGATTCAGGTCAGGTCGTAAATGAAAGGACTCACTGATGGTTATTAAAACATTTACTAAAATATATAACTAGCTAACCTAACCTAGCCTAATCTAACCTTACCTATCCTAACTTATCTTAACCTATCTTAGCTTAACCTATCCAAACCTAGTCGAAGTTTACTTATCCTTACATAAATTATGTTAACAATTATCTCCCATTTACCCCATTACTAATATTTTTATTTGTATCATTATTATATGTATTTATTATTTTATTATTATTATTGTGGCTATAGTTATTGTAATTTTGAATTTATTTATTGTTATTATTATTTTATTATTAAGGAAAATACACTTAGGTAACTAATACAACTTTAAATCATCTTAATAAGAAATTTCATTAGCTCTCGTCATAAGGTTACCATACATCTTTCAATGTTAAAATACACGTAAAAGCTTAGGGTACACATTCTCTGAACAAGGAAAAGTAACTAGAAATTGTTAGATTTTTTATTTAATGAGTTATAGATTATTATAGATCCAGGGAGAAGAAAATCTAGTGAGGCTGCAAGCGATGCTCCGAGAGAAATAAATTATTTGGGTAAAACTTAACAAATAATTAATTAGTTGCTGGAAGATCATTTTTTTTTTTAATTTTAAAGCTAGAAAAATATATTTTCGGGTCTCCTTTTAATTGTTACATAACTTGCTGATGATATATGTAGAGAAGCCATAGGAACAGGAAAACTAGTAGGAAGACTAGCAGCAAGACTAGCAGCGAGACTAGCAGCGAGACTAGCAGCGAGACTAGCAGCAAGACTAGCAGCGAGACTAGCAGCAAGACTAGCAGCAAGACTAGCAGCAAGACTAGCAGCGAGACTAGCAGCAAGACTAGCAGCAAGACTAGCAGCAAGACTAGCAGCGAGACTAGCAGCAAGACTAGCAGCAAGACTAGCAGCAAGACTAGCAGCGAGACTAGCAGCAAGACTAGCAGCAAGACTAGCAGCGAGACTAGCAGCGAGACTAGCAGCAAGACTAGCAGCAAGACTAGCAGCAAGACTAGCAGCAAGACTAGCAGCGAGACTAGCAGCAAGACTAGCAGCAAGACTAGCAGCAAGACTAGCAGCAAGACTAGCAGCAAGACTCCTATTTCCCAATCTGACAGTCTTCATCCTATAGGAGATGGCCGATGTCCAATAGATTAATGAGTCCCAGGTCATTTAAGCTTGACACTGTGATTGAGTGTGATGACAGCCGGGGAATCACCAGTGACCCGACAGCACACGTGAGGGGGCTCAACTTTACAGTTAGGCCTCATCCGCTTGCAGATCTCGAAAAGCCCTTTTCTCGTAGCTCTAACTAGAAAGAGAAAAAGGTATTAAAATACTACTACTAATAATAATAATAGTGATAATAATTACAGTAATAATAATAATAATAATAATAATAATAATAATAATAATAATAATAATGCTTATAATATTAATACTGAATACAGATATAAATCCCATTAAAAGGCCATGATATTAGGGCAATAATATTCTAACAGCTGTTATAGCTTGTCACAATAGTCAAAGAGCGGACACTAGAGTTATTTTGACCGACGATGACAAATATAAAGGGGATTCGGTACTAGGAGAGGGGACTAGTACTCCCCTAGTAGAAGAGAATTGAATCTCTTTAGAGGTGCCATCAATCAGCATTAAGTACTAACGCAAGCCATCACCTCTACACAGAAATATTTTCATACATCTGCCTCTAATCCAGGATCAGCTCTACCTGGAGACAAGTCAGTTCTATCACTCACCGGCAATACAGTAGTATACAACTCTTTTTTTCTTTTTTACACAGATTGGTACAAGAACAGGCGACTTCTGAGTCCAGTTAGCAGGCTGAGACCTTTCCCTTCTCATAGCTCATGGTAAGCCTTGCCAACTAGTTTTTAAACTCATGATCCTTACACAAGCGGAATTATAATACTCTATAATAATATAGAGAAGAATAAACATTGAAAACCTCTTGCTATCATTAAGGAACTCTTAAAGTATTTCCGCTAAAATTAGGGAATTCCGCACATTTTCCAATAGTAAATTTGGGAAATAAGTATTTAATTAATAATTATAAATGATATTTAATAGTCAGAAGTAAAGAAGTTTGTATCAGCTTTCATAACACTTATGATTACTAAACAACACATCAGAAGATGGAAAAAACGACGACGTTTCAGTCCGTCTTGGACCATTATCAAGTATCACACAAGACGTGGTAATGTTCTAGGAAGGACCGAAACGTTGTCGTAACTTCATCTTCTGATATGTGGTTTAAACATCATATCTTCAGCCACGTTATTGTGACTCGTCGTCAGCATGTTCTCTATAGTACCTCAGAGTCCTCTATAGTACCTCAGAGTCCTCTATAGTACCTCAGAGTCCTCTATAGTACCTGAGAGTCCTCTATAGGACCTCAGAGTCCTCTATAGTACCTCAGAGTCCTCTATAGTACCTCAGAGTCCTCTATAGTACCTCAGAGTCCTCTATAGTACCTCAGAGTCCTCTATAGTACCTCAGAGTCCTCTACAGTACCTCAGAGTCCTCTATAGTACCTCAGAGTCCTCTATAGTACCTCAGAGTCCTCTATAGTACCTGAGAGTCCTCTATAGTACCTCAGAGTCCTCTATAGTACCTGAGAGTCCTCTATAGGACCTCAGAGTCCTCTATAGTACCTCAGAGTCCTCTATAGTACCTCAGAGTCCTCTATAGTACCTCAGAGTCCTCTATAGTACCTCAGAGTCCTCTATAGTACCTCAGAGTCCTCTATAGTACCTCAGAGTCCTCTATAGTACCTCAGAGTCCTCTATAGTACCTCAGAGTCCTCTATAGTACCTCAGAGTCCTCTATAGTACCTCAGAGTCCTCAATAGTACCTCAGAGTCCTCTATAGTACCTCAGAGTCCTCTATAGTACCTCAGAGTCCTCTATAGTACCTCAGAGTCCTCTATAGTACCTCAGAGTCCTCTATAGGACCTCAGAGTCCTCTATAGTACCTCAGAGTCCTCTATAGGACCTCAGAGTCCTCTATAGTACCTCAGAGTCCTCTATAGGACCTCAGAGTCCTCTATAGTACCTCAGAGTCCTCTATAGTACCTCAGAGACCTCTATAGTACCTCAGAGTCCTCTATAGTACCTCAGAGTCCTCTATAGTACCTCAGAGTCCTCTATAGTACCTCAGAGTCCTCTACAGTACCTCAGAGTCCTCTACAGTACCTCAGAGTCCTCTACAGTACCTCAGAGTCCTCTATAGTACCTCAGAGTCCTCTATAGTACCAGGAAAAAAGAAACGTTTACCTTGTGGTTCGGAGACGACGGTCCCAACCAGGAGGCTGAACACCACGATCAACACAATGCTCCACCTGAAGGCACACACAGGGTCAAACGGTTGCTTTGGCTAAAACAACATTACACATAAACAAACAGTTATTGAGAGATTTAATTTAAATAAATTATTGTGTTAAGAAGCAATAGTCACTACATCAAATGACGAACATCAAGAAATCAGGACTCAGGAACTGGAGCTCGTCCCAGCGAGCATCTTCTTGAGTTATCTTGAGTTGATTTCGGGGCTTTAGTGTCCCCGCGGCCCGGTCCTTGACCAGGCCTCCACCCCCAGGAAGCAGCCCGTGACAGCTGACTAACACCCAGGTACCTATTTACTGCTAGGTAACAGGGGCATCCAGGGTGAAAGAAACTTTGCCCATTTGTTTTTGCCTCGTGCGGGAATCGAACCCGCGCCACAGAATTACGAGTCCTGCGCGCTATCCACCAGGCTACGAGGCCCCTATCCGAGAATGGTAAATCAATGTGCAGTAAACCGGTCCTGGTGGGAAAATACCCGAGAGTCCATCAGATGAAGACGTGTTTTTACCTTGCTACATTACTGGACCTGGCAGGCCTTCACCACATCAGTGTATAGAGGCTCAAGGTGCTCGTGGGCGTTCATATCTCGACCTTTGACACAGCAAAAGACTTGTCTCACACACATATACGAACGCCCACACGCCGCCTCTTCCCCCACATATATATATGCACTTTCATGTCCTCTACTCTGCCCCATCAATACGACAACTACACCCCATTACTCTTCCATAGCCATGTCCCCCCTCGATCATACACATCCACTCGTTCTACAATATTTCTATCTTTAACCTTTGACACCTTCTTGTCCGCGCCCTACGTCAGCGTCCCCCACCTGCAAGTCCACACTCCCCCACCTGGACTTCACTTCCCACTGTCCCCACCTGTACCCTAAGCAAAGTTGCAGACCTTGAAGTAAACAAAAAAATGTATAAAATAAACCAGAAATGCAATTATTATCACATCTTAATCCAGTTCATCGCGCAGGATGCCTCAAGGAGACACGTCCGCAGGAAATGGCAGATGAAATTTGTAGATGAGAGCGATAATAAATTTAAAGTAGAACAATATTATAAATATAGCCATTTTCTCATCACATTTGAAGCAAAGACAATCAACTTGGAAAATATTTAGGCTGGGCACTTTTAGAAGCACACTTTTTCCTATTGACTATAAATCAGCAAAGGCTGCAATGAGTGCTGTGTATCTTTGATTGTAATTATATGCTAGTGGAGTGGCCAAGTCTCACTGATCCAGCATTCCTTCACTCTCCAGTAATCACTAAGATAAAACTCAGTGCAATAAACTTTGATAATAATGTAAATTGTTTGTTATCTCTAAACTTTCTCAAAACTGCTGAACTATATATATCTTTGTTATGACGATGTCTCCTTTGATTTCGTCCTTCTCCTGAATCTTCAGAGGGCTCGTAATGTCTAGTGTGCTACACACACACAGTCACACACACACACACACACACACACACACACACACACACACACACACACACACACACACAAAGTGGTTGATTGACGGTTGAGAGGCGGGACCAAAGAGCCAGAGCTCAACCCCCTCAAGCACAACTAGGTGAGTACACACACACACACACACACACACACGCACACACACACACGCGCGCACACACACACACACACACACACACACACACACACACACACACACACACACACAGGGGCCTGATAGCCTGGTGGATAGCGCGCAGGAATCGTAATTCTGTGGCGCGGGTTCGATTCCCGCACCAGGCAGAAACAAATGGGCAAAGTTTCTTTCACCCTGAATGCCCCTGTTACTTAACAGTAAATAGGTACCTTGGAGTTAGTCAGCTGTCACAGGCTGCTTCCTGGGGTGTGTGTGTGTGTGTAGTGTGGAGAGAGAGAGAGAAAAAAAAAGTAGTTAGTATACAGTTGATTGACAGTTGAGAGGCCGGCCGAAAGAGCAAAGCTCAACCCCGTAAACACAACTAGGTGAATACATGCAGCTCCAGCCTGGAGTCCATACTTAGTTAAACACAAGACAAAATTAGAGAAAATTCTGCGGTATGCCACCAGACTCGTCCCGGAACTGAGAGGTATGAGCTACGAGGAAAGGCTAAAGGAACTGAACATCACGTCCCTGAAAAACTGAAGAGTAAAAGGAGACATGATAACCAACTGCAAAGTTCACAAGGGAATTGACAGGGTGGACAAAGACAAACTCTTCAGCACGGGTGGGACACGAACAAGGGGACAGAGGTGGAAACTTAGTATCCAGATGAGCCACAGAGACATTAGATTTTTTCAGTGTAGGAGTAGTTAACATATGGAATGCATTAAGTATTTACCAGTCTCCGTGGTGTAGTGGTAAGACACTCGCCTGGCGTTCCGCGAGCGCTTTGTCATGGGTTCGTATCCTGGCCGGGGAGGATTTACTGGGCGCAAATCCTTAACTGTAGCCTTTGTTTAACTCAACAGTAAAATGTGTACTTGGTTGTAACAACGATTATTCGCGGCGGGGATCGTATTCCAGGGACCTGCCCGAAACGTTACGCGTACTAGTGGCTCTACACGAATGTAACAACAAGAGTTGTTACAAAAAAAAAAAGTAGTGATGTGGTGGAGGCTGACTCCATACACAGTTTCAAATGTAGATATGATAGAGCCCAATAGGCTCAGGAATCTGTACATGAGTTGATTGACAGTTGAGAGGCGGGACCAAAGAACCAGAGCTCAAACCCGCAAGCACAATTAGGTGAGTACAACTAGGTGAGGTGAGTACATGGTACGCGAACAAGGTGAAACAGGTGGAAACTGTTTCCTGGGAGTTAGACAGCTGTTACGGGCTGCTTCCTGGGTGTGTGTACTCACCTAATTGTGCTTGCGGGGGTTGAGCTCTGGCTCTTTGGTCCCGCCTCTCAACCGTCAATCAACAGGTGTACAGGTTCCTGAGCCTATTGGGCTCTATCATATCTACACTTCAAACTGTGTATGGAGTCAGCGTCCACCACATCACTTCCTAATGCATTTAGGAAGTGCATTAGGAAGTGTGTGTGTGTGTGTGTGTTTGTGTGTGTGTGTGTGTGTGTGTGTGTGTGTGTGTGTGTGTGTGTGTGTGTGTGTGTGTGTGACAGAAATATATAATATCTATCATAAAGGAAAATAGGTCTGGAGTGTGTATATTAGACAACCGATGGTTAGAGAGGCAGGGTCCAAGAACTAACAGCTACAGCTACTTGCACAAATAGCATATACATTCATACAAACACAACTTTTATGCAGGTACATACAAAAAATATTACACTCTGCCGAAATATGGCGCTTTGAGCCTTAACTACACTCTCAGCTTCCTGAGGTATCCCAGTGCCTACTGGGGCTAAGACATAAGCCGATATTAAAAACCAGTCAGTACCTCTTCATGTCGATGTTGATGAGAGACGCGTGCGGCTGCAGCGATGGCTGAGTGGGTACTGAGGAAGCGGGTACGCGCACAATCGAGATGAGTACGTGCGGAAGCTACAAGGCTAAGTAACGTTGTTGCCTTGTTGGCACAGGAAATGTTGGTGAGGAGGACAGGGGGGGGGGGAGGACGAGTGTCTATAAGGCCAGGACAAAGCGTCCACCTGACTTACGGGCTCACCATAGCCCGTGCTACATGGACACTTCGTTCTGAGTAGCTAGATCTAAAGCAACGTCCACCTGAAAGTAACTGCCGGAATAATACTGGAATATCGCTATTTGTGTCACGTAACTCAAGGTAACGAATTGTCCACTATTGGGCACTGCAACTGTCCTCACTGTAAACATTAGCGAGGTCACATTCTTTAACATTATTTATGAATGCTCAGTTATCAATGTTTTCATAACAAACATCACTTGACAGTTAGATATTTACAGCTAACAATGTACACATAGTCTACAAGAATTTGCTAGTGCTGGTTCATATACCAGCCCAACCTCATAAGTTGTCACAACGTCAGAAAAAATGATGTACTAAATGGCCCCCGAATTAAATCTAACCGATGGATCCACGATCCATAATTATGCGAATGCAAGTGAATGCAACCATAATTATATATTTCTCTTAATCAGAGTTTGTTTCGTATCCCTTCTTCACCTCTTGTGGTGTTTATACTGAAGAGTGTTGACCAATACCCGCCTGGAGTGGTATTGTGGTATAATAGCGTGTTGTCCTGTACCGTGCAGCTGACGGTGTTGTGATACCTCATATATCGCAGTATTTACCACCAGGAATCGTTGTTTCCATCCTCATTTGATAGTTTTTTCATTTTTTTACACGAATGTGTTGAAGAATAGACGACTGCTGACGCCTGCTAGCAGGCAGAGAGCGCTTTCCCATCCTGTTCTTCAAGGTAAGTTTTACCCACTAGTTTCCCCTGGAATGCGACCCGCCAGTCGTTTAACAACCGGGTACCCACACTCTGTTGGGTGAACAGAGGCCTACATTTAACTACAGTATGCCTAATCAACAATACAGTTGACAGTTATTCAAATCAAATCAATCAAATCAAATGTTTATTCAGGTAAAAGTATACATCGAAGATTAGTTACAAACATAATGTTGGATTTATAGATAGAGCTAGTACATACAATACCTAAAGCCACTAGTACGCATAGCGTTTCGGCCATTTATTGATAGTTTCCTAGCCAATCCTCCTTGGTCAGGATACGAACCTTGGCCAAATAGCTCCCTAAGCGCGGGGCGAGTCTTGTTACTTGTTCCCTCTGGCAATTTTGTTTAAAACTTCTTATCAATAGATATGAGACACATGCCACGTGTTCCAAGTGAAGCACGTGACTTGGAATCTAGTTATTTGTAAGTGTTCTATACAGTCGAATATCCTGGAAGAGCGATTGTTTGCACTATGAGTGTTGAATGGAAGTTTACAGGCGTATGAATGGGTGTTTTCGAACCATTTATAACAGCATTGTTATAATATTTCTGTATAGCTGTTCAAAGGACAGTTTGATAGTTAATATTGCAATCCAAAGTGTGGAGGCATTATTAGTCACTCTTTGAATAGTGGAACAGGTATCCCAGTTTACATTTTTGCATGTTACCCACCCACTCCCTGGTAGGGTAATGAGCTTGCTAGTCAAACACTCTAGTAAATTCACAATGAAATAATATAACAGTGTTGACGTGGATGCTGCTGGAGGACTTGCGTTACCCGTGGAAGGTAACGAAAGGTTTTCATCAGAAACCTTCATTTAAGCCTGTAAGACTGTGTAACACCTGGGAGGGATATGTGGAAGGAGTGAATGTAGTGTCCAACCTCTTGGACCATCGGTGATCGAACGCCGACCATGCAACAAGATAGGGCATCGCTGAACCCATCAGTCGAAATGGATAGACCAGTCGATAGAGTCATTCGTGTTTCTATAGCACTTACCAGGTCAGTCTTTGACTCTATGGAGGCATGTAGCTCTCGGGGAAGGTAGAGTCATAACAGAACAGTGAAGGAACATTACAAGATAGTGAAGGTCACCTCATTATAAACTAACGGTAACCCAGATGCGACTATAGACCATTCAAACACACATGTAAACTCCCACATCAGCGGTTTCGAGATAATATACTCACGTCTACATTCTGATATCGTCTCCAGGTCCTATTTTTTATTTCCACACTAAAAGAACACCATGATGAAAGGAATACAAACAAGAAATGAACACAAAACACGGAATAATTTGTCCACTGAAAAACGGAACAGGAACTTTATATATATTTTTAATATTTTGTCCATTATCATCATAAATCGTAAAATTATATCCGGTAATTAAATTCCACAAGAATTTTTCCAACAATGTAAATGTGATCTGATAAAAAACAACGAAAAAAAAAAAAATACCAGACTCGTTCACGGCGCATGCAGACGCAAGTCCACCCACATGCACTCACACAAGCACACAAGGACGCACGCACGCACGCACGCACGCACACACACACACACACACACACAAACCTTTATTTTTATTCTTATTCTTTTATATATATATAATATATATTATATATATATATATATATATATTATATATATATATATATATATATATATATATATATATATATATATATATATATATATATATATATATATATATATATATATGTCGTACTTAATAGCCAGAACGCACTTCTCAGCCTACTATGCAAGGCCCGATTTGCCTAATAAGCCAAGTTTTCCTGAATTAATATATTTTTTCTAATTTTTTCCTTATGAAATGATAAAGCTACCCATTTCATTATGTATGAGGTCAATTTTTTTTTATTGAAGTTAAAATTAACGTAGATATATGACCGAACCTAACCAACCCTACCTAACCTAACCTAACCTATCTCTATCGGTTAGGTTAGGTTAGGTAGCAGAAAAAGTTAGGTTAGGTTAGGTTAGGTAGGTTAGGTAGTCGAAAAAACATTAATTCTTGAAAACTTGGCTTATTAGGCAAATTGGGCCATGCATAGTTGGCTGAGAAGTGCGTTCTGGCTATTAGGTACGACATATATATATATATATATATATATATATATATATATATATATATATATATATATATATATATATATATATATATATATATATATATATAGGGTACCACCTCTGGTGCCAATGTGGGGACCCATAGCCTCGGAATATATATATATTCCGAGGCTATATATTATAGTATATATATATATATATATATATATATATATATATATATATATATATATATATATATATATATATATATATATATATATATATATATATATATACTATACATTAATATACAGTATATATATATATATATATATATATATATATATATATATATATATATATATATATATATATATATATAACTGAAAACTCACACCCCAGAAGTGACTCGAACCCATACTCCCAGAAGCAACGCAACTGGTATGTACAAGACGTCTTCTACATACCAGTTGCGTTGCTTCTGGGAGTATGGGTTCGAGTCACTTCTGGGGTGTGAGTTTTCAGTTGCATATTGTCCTGGGGACCATTCAGGCTTGTTCGCATATATATATATATATATATATATATATATATATATATATATATATATATATATATATATATGTATATATATATATTATTAAATATGACAGAAAAAGTAAGATTAATAATTCTAACGCGAATTTTCTCAATCTTTCGTACATTTCGTTTCACTGTTGGAGGTAAATCAAAAATCAATTCTCCAAAATTCATTTTTATTTCTAGTCTGACGCGACACGAGCGCGTTTCGTAAAACTTATTACATTTTCAAAGACTTTAGTTCACAAATACACAACTGAATAGAACTTACGCATCTCCGATTTTATATCTACATTTGAGTGAGGTGGAAGGGGTGATGTGGCATTAACACAAGACAGAACAAGATGTGGTATTAATAGGGTATGAATTTCATCAACAAAAGACAGAACAAGAGTATTAATAGGGTATTAATTTCATCAACACAAGACAGAACACGAAACAATGGATATTGAATAGAAGTGTTTGTAGAAAGCCTATTGGTCCATATTTCTTGATGCTTCTATATTGGAGCGGAGTCTTGAGGTGGGTAGAATATAGTTGTGCAATAATTGGCTGTTGATTGCTGGTGTTGACTTCTTGATGTGTAGTGCCTCGCAAACGTCAAGCCGCCTGCTATCGCTGTATCTATCGATGATTTCTGTGTTGTTTACTAGGATTTCTCTGGCGATGGTTTGGTTGTGGGAAGAGATTATATGTTCCTTAATGGAGCCCTGTTGCTTATGCATCGTTAAACGCCTAGAAAGAGATGTTGTTGTCTTGCCTATATACTGGGTTTTTTGGAGCTTACAGTCCCCAAGAGGGCATTTGAAGGCATAGACGACGTTAGTCTCTTTTAAAGCGTTCTGTTTTGTGTCTGGAGAGTTTCTCATGAGTATATATATATATATATATATATATATATATATATATATATATATATATATATATATATATATATATATATATATATATATATATATATGGCTGAAAGTCACTATTCAAGACAATAAGGGACAATATATTGAACGCGGCCAAGTTTTCTTGTCATGCTTGAACGTGAGTGATGTAATTGCATAGCTGTAGTCACATGGTGTCCGTGAGACCTGTGTCTAATATTGCACTCCGCCCTCTCTGGTACTCTGTCTTGTGCGTAGTGTCCTTGCTGCCGCCAGCCTCCATACATGCTGGCTCTAAAATTTAAATTTTTAGGAACAAAATGTCGTCTCTAGTTTTCCACTTTGCCGCTGAGGAAGAAGAGGTATTTGTGTTGCTTCCTGCGGTGCTGACGTAGGAGAGGGATGGACTTGAGTTGCTACCCGCGGTGTTGACGCAAAATGAACGGGTTACCCGAGATACGAGATTAAGCACAGGTGAAGACCGACAAGGTTAGGCCCCGTTGTTACCTTGCTGGTTCAGGAAACTTGTCCAGTAGGTGTGGGAGGCCAGGGCCGCCCACGCTGGTACATGGAGAGTGTGTGTGTGTGTGTGGTAGCCGCGGAGGAACACAACTAGGCTGAGATGAAGAGGTGCAGAAGGTCTAGTAGATAGAAGAAGTAGGAGAAACGGTAAGCAGTATGAGGGATAATTTTTACCCTTACATTTTTTTGTTAATTATTGACTTGTATTCTTTACTCTGTTCAACGTAAAGGAAATGAAGCAGTGAATCACAGTAAATATAATATTAATATTTATATCTAGGCAAAAGTATCTTAGGGAAAGCCGGATATATCACTCAGATTCACCACTGAAATCACTCCAGTGGTTAGATTTATAGGGAACTATATTTTTAATGCAAAAATAAGAAGCGAAATAATTGTACCGGCAATGAGCTATTGCATTCGTGTGCACACCTCACGACAGCACCGAGAGCTCAACTAGAACTAGCACAAAAGGGCTGAGCTAGACCTAATAGAAAGGGCAGACCCAAGCCCAGCTGATAAACACAAATATAAATAATTATTATTTAACATGGGCGAGTTGATCGAGCAGCATCACTCATCCCGTCAGTGATGAGTTGCACCAACATAACAGCGTGAACAACAACCACCAGTTAGGAAGAAGATCCCAAACATTGTTCATTTTGCACTCAGACGCATCTAGGAAGAATTTATCAGACAATTCGTAGTGCATAATTTATCACGTGGCTGCAAAATGAAACTCTTTATCAAGACAGCGCAAAATTTGACCCAAAAATAAAACATTTCTTAAACCAAACAACGTAAAACTTTCCCCTAATTTTCAATATATTTTTGTGTGGAACAGTTTAATTGGTGTTGTTGAAATTGATGCTTTTATCAACTTTATTTCTTTCATTCTATTAGTTGTACAGTTTCTCTGCACAGCTTCACTCCTCCATACTGAATTATAATATGCAGTTGTGACTGTTGCTTAACTGTAGTGTGATGATGCCTCTGACTGGTAGATTAGCCTTCATGGGTAGAATTCAGTATGATCTACTTTAGGATCAACGACTGTCAACAGGTCTTCTCGGTCATTTCCAACATTTCCTTAATTCGATGAGGAACATAGAGGAGGATCCTCGGTCAAGTGTGGCTGAGGAGCTGGCCTCACCTCCATCCAGGTAATCCGCTCATCCTGTTTTATGCCATTTTTTTTTTTGTAAGTTATGTTATTTGGGTAGTAATTATGAACATAATTTATTGAAATACGGTATAAACTTTTTCAAGTTTGTCTGTTATGTGCAAGTGGTGATTGAGCTGCTGATTTTCATATATTAACTAATTTTCGTAGTTATATTAATGATTTATTAACTAATATATGCTCCAGCTAACTTTCGAACCAATTAATTCGAACCAATAAATCTATACTTAATTCTTACATACCTCTTAGCTAGACTTGCCAATCATTCTTGCAGCGCATTTACTTGCAACGAGATATTTCAAGACGTCATCATGACCTCAGGATGTCTTCTCAAATCGTAAATCATAGCGTTTCACTAAAGGGGGGGGTCCCATTTTCTATTCGTCGGTTATCGATTAGGTTAGGTTCGGGCAACTGATGAACTCCGCAATATGGTGGGGTTTCAGTCTTGTGTGATCCCGGCTGAAATTAATGTGATGTGAAACTTTATACTAATTTTTTGACACTTTCAGGTCACACTTCTATATTTTTTCTTCTCTTCGAAGATGTAAGCAAGTCGGAAGGGACAACTTGGCTTGTTTTGGTATATTTAAAAGAGCACATCTTACGACACTAATATTTGATATATTTTATAGTTTATTACCTGTTGGAGCATCAAGTGCAAGTGTTACATGTTGCATAGAAAATTATAGACAGATTAGGATGATTCAGGTAGATTGGGAGGATACAGGTAGATTAGGAGGATACAGGTGGATTAAGAGGATATAGGTGGATTAGGAGGATACTGGTAGATTAAGAGGAAATAGGTGGATTAGGAGGATACATGAGGATTAAGAGGATACAGGTGGATTAGGGAGGATTCCGATGGTTTAGTAGAATATTGGAGAATGAATGAAATACAGGTGTGTTTCACGAGTACAGGTGAGTGTCCCTCTAGCAGTGTTAGCCGGATTCATTTCAATTAGTTGATTCGCGTGGGTTAGAGGCATTGCCTTGCACCTGATGCCTCTGTTGACCTATCATTAAATAGGGGTCAGGTAGTTTGATAACTGTTGTGAGTTGTATCCTGGGGAAGGTCAGTCGTTAACCTGGATGACCTTCAATATGGCTAACAGGCTATTTGTCCCCGGTGATGGTACACCATTCCACTGTCCGTATACTGACATATACCGTATATTAGTATACCATTGTTGGTGTGCTTGTATACGATTATGAGGTATACTAATATTGTCGATATACCAACACTAGTACACCAGTGTTGGTATACTGATATATCATTATCGTTATACTGTTGTCGGGAGGGGAACACTTCCGACTACGGTATATCAGTCGCATTAACCATGAGTGATGGTGTTAACAGGGTCACCCATCCAGTTACTGAACAGACTCAGGGATACTTAACCTAAATTACCGCGTGACTCGTACAACCCCATCCTCTCACTCTCCCGCCTAACCCACAACGATTCCACATATCTTACTTACGTCATATAATTGATGGTTTAATAGCACTTTCATATTAAAAAAAATCATCATTTGTCTAATATTCATATTCTACTATAATAAGAATTATTATAAAATCCCTAATTCAAACTAATGCAGGCCTCGTAGGGCCTCGTAGCCTGGTGGATAGCGCGCAGGACTCGTAAATCTGTGGCGCGGGTTCGATTCCCGCACGAGGCAGAAACAAATGGGCAAAGTTTCTTTCACCCTGAATGCCCCTGTTACCTAGCAGTAAATAGGTACCTGGGAGTTAGTCAGCTGTCACGGGCTGCTTCCTGGGGGTAGAGGCCTGGTCGAGGACCGGGCCGCGGGGACACTAAAGCCCCCGAAATCATCTCAAGATAACCTCAAGAAGATAGGCCGTACTGATCTGGTTATATTAAAGAATTTCGGAAACACTGAGAACCTAAATAATACAAAATAGATTGCTGTGAAAGTTATTTATGAGGTCGGATGATATATTTCATCTGCAAACTGACAGAAAGTTTTACATCGAAGAGTTCCTGCAGAGATGCTACTGAACAAGCATGCCTATGATATTTGTGCATTGAAGTTTAGCTGAGGAAATGCTTTGGTATATATAACAACTTGTACAAAGTTTCCACGTCTTTTCATTTGAAGAGTCATATACAGCAAACTTTATGTTAGTATGGAAAGGTGGCTTGAGGGAAACCAGGCATTCAAGAGGTGGTCAAGTCCCGCGAATGATGATAGCAAGAGTACTCTGGGCTGCTACCCGATGGGTGGGCCTCGAACCGGGGATCCATGAAAGTGACAACATGGGTGGGGAGGTTTGATACTGCAGTTTACTCTCACACGCATGCACAGCTCCCTCAGGCTCTCCCTTGGACCTGGGAAGTAATAATAATAATAATAATAATAATAATAATAATAATAATAATAATAATAATAATAATTTCACTATTCATTACATAAAGTGTTGAGATTTATTTACATTTATATATATTTATAAATTTGTGTTTTTCCTAAATTATTTATGTTTAATTCTTATTAATTTATGTTAGATGTCATTTAAGTGCCTTTTATATAATATCTAACATGTTTTCTGGATATTATCCGGTGATAATGAAGTGCAGTAATCCCTCGTAATAAAAAAATTGTGTGGTGATATTTTCTTTGAAGGAAAGTCAAGTGTCGTCAGATCATCACAAATTTCCATTAATATTCTAAAGTCCATCCTCCCTTTGATGAATATAGACTTTCACTGTTTAAATTAATATTTGTGTATTGGTGTTTTATTGCAAGTTTCTGTACCCCAAATCTTTTCCCCTATATATTAATAATTAACTCTCAAGCTAGATATCCTAATTATAACTATTAATCATATAAATGTATGTAGTATACATTAATTAAAGCTTTTTCTAATGGGGTTATATTTTATCCAGTGGAGTGTGGCTTGGCCAGTTAATCCAGCATGGTTGCACATTACCCATTAGATTTACTGGTACTTCTAAGAGGGGTTTTAATTTAATATTACCACCTTATGTCTTAATAGTTTGGCAGTAAAGCAGATTTAGTGACAGCCACTCTCCAAGTTCAGGGACAACTCTGTCACTCCCAGTACAGTTACCTCTGTTACCCCAAGATCAGGAACACCACTATCACTCCCAGTATAAGGACACTACAGTCATTCCCATTACATGGTCACCTTCCTAGTACAGTTACGACTCTCACCCGCAATACAGGGTCTCACCCAGTAATGGAACACTCCCAGAACAGTCACCAATACATGGTTTCTACACCTCACTCCTCTATCATCACCCGTATCAGTAAAGGACTTAGGACGCTCTCAGATATAATACAAAATTTTTTGAATTTTTCATATATATATTATAATTAATAAATACTGCAATTTTATATCTGTTTACATTGAAGCAGTAAATTATACATAATAGACTGAGGCGAAAAACTGTCGACGATGCACAATGACATTTACCATTACTAAGCAAAACTAAACAAAAATAGAATATATGAAACGGAAAAAAATATATAAAATTATTTCCCTGAGATATATGCTAAGAAGTGATTAAATTGACAGTTATTCATAGACAATATTTTTGTAGAGAAAACATTCTGGCATGTGAGTAGTCCAATACACCATTCCATTCAGACATTGACAGAGTGTTCAAAGTCGAGTGTGCGTTCGAGGTCAAGTTAGTTTGTGTTGCTGTTCGGTGTCTATCTCGAGGATTGACTGGGGTGGTTGTTGAATACGGCAACACGGGTGTGTAGCCCTCTCCCCACACCTCACCCTCACCCGCTTACACAGCTCTACCAGGCTCTTTTTTGAAACTAGGAAAATAGATGACATTGAAAAATATTAATACAAATAATAATATAAATATTATTAAATAAGAAGTAATAATAATAACGATTACTAATGTCTCCACTAAAATGAAAAGCTGAGAAATTCATTCTTGCTCAACATAGATAAGAATTATTTATTGTTACATTTAATTTGGCTTAAGATAAAACTTGTCTCTCGTCCTCAGTGCATACAAATGCTATAGTTTTCAAGGTTACTGAAGTCATTGATTCTACAGCGAAGTGACTTTGATTTAAAGTCATTTTGCTGTAGAATCAAAGTCTTTGACGAGATGAAAAGTTCTTCACTTCTTGAAAACAATCTAAGTACCGGTTCTCGTGAATAATTATTCATATAAGGAACATTACTGGATAGTTCAATTGGGTCACACCTGTGGAACATTTGCTTGCAGGATACTACGTGGAACTTTTTAGAGATCTATGCATACACTGATGATTACATACTGAGTTTGAATGAAACCATCAAAGGAAACTCAAATAACATTAATTAAATTTGTAAAAATATATAGTTCAGATGGTACATGCAGTCTCCATATATATTCCATCCAACTAGTTGATTAAATAAGATCAACTATATGTATAATCCCACACTTAAATGAACTAGGAAGCTCCGCTGTACAAATTCATACAAATCATTGTTCTTAGTGTATTACTCTTCAAAGCTCACAAGCTACAACGATCTTGAACTCAAGTGATCTGAAATTCTAGCAGACTATTGTATGACACATCTGAAGTCCATCGTCTAGAAACCATTGAAATGACAGCATGAGATAATGAATGTATCACCGGATGTGGAGGAAACTGTCACTACAGTGAAAAATTCCCAGATCAAAAGACACCAGAACACGTAAACATTAACTCTATCTAAGCATATCTACTGAAACTGATCTAGTGTGCAGCTAACCACAAGGATTAATTAGATATTAGAAAAAATTACATTTTCTTACATAAAAAAAGACTTGATAATTTTAACTAAGTTCCCATCAAAGTCTTAATTGGGAGAACATAAAGCAAAGGCAATAGAGTACACAACATTACGTTTCTATTACACATTTACACTTAAATATTACCATTATGCGGTGAGATATAGTCTCAGAACAAAATATATTATACCTTGTGGTTCAGAGAGGACGTCCGCGACCAGGAGACACAACACCAACACCATCACGACGGAACACCTGCACGGAAACACTTATAATGTTATGTTCCACAATGTTATGCGGCAATTGGTTACACAAATCAACAACCCTGTTACTGAACCAGTATTTACCCAAGTCTTTCCTAAATCTAAACTTATCTTAACAGCGGCTAGGACACAGCGGGGGAATAGCATTTTATTCACTATGAACCTTGGAGTTTCGACCAGGGATTTAGACGATGGATTCGCAGTTTTGTGGCCTCAGGTCGAGGCTTAAAGGATCCTAGTGAATAAATTATATGTACATGAATGTAGAGTCGGGGTACTACTACCTCTGGAGCAGGTGTAAGGACCCATAGCCTCGGGGAAGACAATAAAGGGTATTCAGAGAAGACCTTTTAGATTCTTCCTGAACACTTGAGTATTTTCTTCTCCAACTTCTCCTACGTTTCTATTATTTTATTCAATATGATTTATTTATATTATTTATTTTATATATGTGTTATTTCTTTGTCTTACAGTTTAACGAGAATACAAACACACACACACACACACCACGGACAGATACATGCACAGATATCTCAATACAGAGACAGATACAGTCTCAATACAGTACCTCAATAAGTAATATACCTACGACCATTTTTTTACTACTTGTAATTTCAGTAAGTCATATAATAAAAATGCTCCTGAGTTTGCTCTGTGTATCAAGCTTGCAGTAAAGTGTCAGTGTTCACACACACAAGTCTGAGGCCCACCTACTGGGTCTTATGAATAAGTTGTGCACAATCTCCACTCCCTTACTTACTTTTTCATGATGCCGCTGGTGGAGTGAGACTCGTGTCTTGACGCAACGCTGGCTGAGTGGAGACTGGCAGAGCGAGGAACACAGGGTCGTAGAAGTCGTCCAGCTGGATACCGCCAAGGTTAAATACCGGTGTTGCCTTGCTGGTTCAGGAAACATGGGAGGGGTGAGGGAAGACCGGAGGGGTCTTGGGGTTCGCTGAGGATGAAACGTCAGCAGTGTTTGTGGTAGTGGATGGAGTAGTCGAGGAGAAGGAGGCTCTTATCTCATTTTATTTATATAGTCTTAGCTTTTATTAAATTAGAAGAACACGGTATATGAATAAAAGACAAAGTTCTTTTAATAATTTCGATATTTTGTCGGTTTTTAGTACTCAATGAATCCGTTTAATGGCTTCATTTCATTACTTACAAGCTTCTTGATTTCATTACAGAAAAATGTGAGAGGAACTGAAGCAACATAATCTGTTTTGGACCGGACTTAGGTCGTGAAAGGCAATTTTATTATAGTAAAAGATGCCTCCAGTGTTCACCATGAATTATAGTTGAGAGATTTCAGGAAAATTCTGCACGTACTGACGTAGGGATAACCGCTACATACCTTGGGGCTACACTCTTAAGAACCCTAAAGGTAACATTAACTTGTCTCAGATGAATAACACCTGACAGGACACTGCATCCTGTTTACCATGTGTCATACAAGTCGTCAGGATCTGTCCAACCAGAGTGTCCTACCATGTCTGTGTAACAGGCTATGTAAGAATTGGTAAAGGATGTTAAGAAAGTTTGTATTATATTATAGAAAATGTGATTTAAAATGACCATTTTATATTTACTAAGCTTGATCTCTGCTAAAATTATATTAGCATGTAGAATCCATCCATTATGACCTTATGGTAAGGCAGTTTTCTGCCCACTAAGCAGTCCTCTTGACAACTATATATTCAGCTAATTTTAAATCACAAGAACCTGTGCCAAGTAAAAAAAAAAATATGATAAAATACTATAACTTCCTCGGACTTTTCCTTCAGCTAAACTGTTAACACCTCCATCAAATTTACTAGTGTATTTAAAATGACATTAAGTTGGTTTTTATTAATGGAAAAATAAATTTTCACATGGAAGTAAAAATTATGAAGAAGTTCATCAGGAAATTCGCTTCTTTTGCATTTCGCCCCTTCAAAAAAGTAAGCAAATTTCATTCATAATGAGAATTCTCATTCTCATTCAAAAAATTCTAATAACCCAAATCTACACATAATCAGAAAAAATGAAAGGATGGTGTTTCCTTTCCTTTTTCTTAATAGGGTCGGCACTGGACCCCTATCAACAGGCCACTGAGGTATACGGAAATTTTAAAGCAGATTTTTGCATTTCAATATATCAACGCATTTTCTATAAATGAGACTTTGAAGAAATGCGGTCGCTGATTTTCTCTAGTCTATTGCTGGACTGATACTAGACTTCTAGAGATAGGAGCCACGGAACAAGTTGTTTATGATGCCCTTGACGTCTGAGAACTTCCAGCCCCGAGCGATATATTCAAAATAATTTTGCCTTCATCGTGTTCATGTATGAAAAATATTATTTTCACTTTACAAAATTCTATGAAAAAGGTTTGGAGGGCACTCATTAATATTATATTGTTTTCAGGAAACCCGATTTCTCCTCACTAGTATAGGGGAAGGTTTTAGGATGCTTTGGATTATAAATACAAATGAATGCCTGATGAATGATTTTTTAGGATGCTGATGATTTTTAGGATGCTTTAGGATTATAAATACAAATGAATGCCTGATGAATTTATCGTATTTATATATTTAACTATAAATCATTACAAATTCAGGAATTAACACTAATGGAAAGTGTATTTCTCTAATTTCATTTACACCCTTCAGCAAACCGTCCGAGGTAAAAACAGCAAAATAAACTACAGCAAAATATTTTATGAGGTTGGGTGAGATTTGTACCACCTGGCCATAGAACTCAATACAAAAGCTTTTGCGTAGAGATGCGATTGAACCGGCTATTCAATCTAAATTTTTAAGGGAAGTGAAGCAGAGGAAAAAATGCCTGAAAAAACAAATATATAGAAAACAATTCAGCATCTCATGCAGCATGACGGGAAGCAATAATTCTCAGGTGGTGTGTGTCGTGTGTGTACAGTCCCAGAACACACAGGCTGGCTATCCCAGATAACCAGGGCGCGGGATCAGGGTATCCCTGGGCATGTAGCAACACCCGTGGACAGGCGGCCGCCCGTTTTGGGGAGAACAGTCAATCCTCAGCAGCGGGCACAGGTTAGGAACCTTGTATCTTGGAACTGGAAATAATAATAATTATAATAATAATAATGAAAATATATATAATATTAAAATAATAATAATGATACAAACATATTAATAATACATATTACAAACATAATAATAATACATATTACAAACACATTAATAATACATATTACATAATATAAATAATATTAATAAAGAATGATAGATGCAGTCTAAGGTACAGTTCCAAAATCGTTTGTGTAAACATAAGTTGCATTTCAAGACTATAGCCACGAATATTTATTTCTTTATTATTATATATTCAAGAAGGTACATTGTGTTGAGAGAGTAAATATAACATTGGTGTTTGAGCTTTACATTCTTGCAAAGCCTTTTACCAATTGCAAAACCTCTTGCAAATCGGAGAACGCATGAAGGAAGCGACCATTGACCCAGACGAGGTAGCTGCTGCTTGAGTTACAGCCCCGCTCCTGTGCCAGGTAAATCCACTACGGGCTCACCTTAGCCTGTGATACTTGCAACTTTGGTTCCGAGAAGCTGAATCTAAAACAACAAACGACAGCTGCTGCTTACACTCAACTCCTCCTCCCCCTTGCGTTCTTCTTCAACCCATGCCTTAGACTAACCAGTGAGTGATTCTATAATACTACTTTGAAAATTGTACGTAGCTATTGTGTTCCCTTTTTAAACACCAGTTTGTTTACACTCCATTAGAGTTTCCTTGAAGTTTGTAAGCTAGAACTGCATTTGTTGTCTACAGTTATCGGAAGCAATGCACGGCTTCTGTAGTTCCATTGAAGACTGCTGCGTTCTTAGCAATATATAAATACAATACACACAGAAATCACAATAGCGTGATGCATCAAATGAATTTCAGCTTCAGAATTTCTACTAATAATTAGAGATACATTTTACAATTTGATTATGTAATTTGTATATGGTTGAATAAATAAATAAATAAATAAATGTTTATTTAGGTAAGGTACATACATACAAGAGATTTTACAAAGTTTGTTGGATTAATAGATAGAGTTAGTACATACAATGCCTAAAGCCACTATTACGCAAAGCGTTTCGATTTACCTCTGGTTTCTTTGGTTCCTTTTCCAAGTCTTTTCCTTTTAAAAAAGGTCCCCATATGTCAATCTCTAGAGTGTAACAAAGTAATAAGCTTTACTGATGTCTAGATAAATAAAATCATGGTCATTATGAATCTTATTTTTTAAGTAAAACGAAAAATAACGAGATTGTATATTAGTCAATTATCGATCATACTTTTGTGAAATCATATATGTGCTAATTTGTGTTTTACCAGATGAATGTTATCAGCGTTTGTATTAATTAGTTCAAATAACTTCGTCAAATTTGACGATAAACTAATTAGGCCATAACTTAGGCCAGTATATCGTGTTATACATATCAATTATATCGTGTGAAAATTAGTTTTACATTCACAACTCTCTGCATTTCTTATAATCCCAAATTAATTTTTTTAATTTATTTTACAAAGTTTGCATATGTTACTCTTTACATTTTTATAAGACCTAGATAAATATTTTCTTGTGTCTGGAGACTCTCAATATTGTTTCCCACTAGTTTACGAGCTTCTATCTCTCGCCCCATAATCATAAATTTTATTGATACATTTTACCTGAAAATAAATAGAAAATTAAGATACGGTCGTATGATGGAATTCAATTTATGTCTTAAAAGTTGTATACGTTCCCATGAGAACTTACTTTGGGGAGCGCAGACAACTGCCCCGACCACCAGACTCACCACCAGCACCAGGGTGCACAACCTGAAACTTAACAGTCATATATTAATATATAATAGATGAAACATAGGTAATATTTCACATGTAGGAAAGTGGGGCCCAGAAGCTGAGGCTCAACCTTGAAGACACATCTGGATAAGTACAGAAAAATAGAAGTACCACCTGTCTGATAAAAAAAAAGATAAATTATCAGGTGAAAGCGCCAAGCCATTACAACTATATAGCACTGGAAAGGGATTAGGATAAGGATTTGGGATGGGACGGGGGGAAAGCAATGTTGCCCATAACCACTTGAACGGTCGGGGATTGAACGCCAACCTGTATGAAGCGAGACCGTCGCTCTACCGTCCAGCCCAAGTAGTTGGGCACCACCTGTCTGAGAAAATCCAATAGTTAACCGGATGCTGCCACCTGTGGACAGTCTCGTCTCCAGTACAAGCTGGTTTACAACGAACCGGTGTAAAGCCCCAAGATGCTTGAGGGATAAATATCTTGACCTTCAGGAAACCCCCGAGGTGTGTGTACATCTGTTCCAGTAACTTAAGATTCGGGGAAAAAACATACGTGCAATCCCTCACAAGTAGAACTACCTGTGATTGCCTGTGCCCCATACATACTACTAGCATTTGTGCTGGAACTTATACACCTGCTCCTTAGACCCCTCCCCTCATCTCTCTCTCCTCCAGATCCCTCCATCACACTCACTCTATCATGCTTACACTCCATAATGCTCTCGTTTTCACTCACACATACACTCTGTCACATTCATGCTTAAACTACATCACGCTCATACATACTCCTCATCAGACTTGCACTCCATCACGCTCATACTCACTCAAGTTCACACTTCTCTCCCCCTAACATCAGCACTGGACGAGGTCACCACCCCACCAAGCTCCCACCACCGCCTCCCAGTAGCACAAAAGATCCAGTTCACCAATATTAACCAGACTCAGCAATAAAACACTCTGATTTCGACATTCGAAATGCACATTCTCCCGTCTTCTGATAAATGGTGTATTGTCTATTTTCCAATTTGTATTCATCCCCAGGGAGATAATATGCTGTATTATACACACTTAATTGATATTTGCATTAACAGTAAGGGAGGGAACTTCAGAACGACTTTACACACACCAACATACACATACAAAAAACAATGCACTTTGCCAAATATAATATATATATATATATATATATATATATATATATATATATATATATATATATATATATATATATATATATATATATATATATATATATATATATATATATATATATATATATATATATAAACAGGCCAAATGGGATAGCCCCATAGTGGAGAACACATTGCTGGAGGTAGCTTCAGGGATGAACAAAGCACGTCTCCTTGCTGTACAAGCCCCCCATGTTGGGGACTTCCTGTTGGCTGTCCAAAATTTGGCCTTGGGCAACCGCCTTCAACATTGGTTAAAGGCAGATTCCCAAAGTTAAACATTGTCATTATACTTATATGTATAATATTGGCAGGCAATACATAGTGTCTGACTTTTCACTTGGAATTTTTCGGAACAGCGAAAGCCTCGCTTCTTGAATTTTTTGAATCAATCTCCGATGGATGATCCACGTGGTTGAGCACCCAATTCCAACTAACATATCTTCATATTACTTCCAAGTAATATATAATCACATTGGCTTTGTACTTTCTCTTCACAATATCTTTAACGTACAGAAAGCATTAATATGTTATTCATGCTCCTCAAGACTTCAATGTGTGAAGGATAATTTATCACCCTATGTCAGTGTTCACTGACAGGTGAGCTTTTCATTACTCTTCTGAATAATGCTTTGTGTTGTATATCCGGACCTGCTTTTTTTATGAATACAATAAGAAGAGACTACCTTTTCATGTTTCCTATGATGGGGCGAGACTCGTGTTGTGCTGCTGTGCTTGACAGGTGATGACTGGAGGAGAGGGTTCATACAGACAACGTTAAATACCTCTGTGACTTTGCGTGCACAGGAAACGTAGGAGAGGAGACGGTGATAACTATGATGATAGCTGGGAGGAGGTGGACGAGAAGGAGGAGGAGTGAAACTATATTGATGGCATGGAGTTAGGTTAGACTTCATAAGATTGAGTTTTGTCGGACATGGTTGAGTTAGGCTTGGTTAGGTTTGGTTAGATTAGGTAAGCTTAGTGGTGGTGGTGACAGATCTAAGAAGGCGGAGTGAGAGGAACTTAAACGGCTCGATCGATATTTATCGATAAATAAATGAGAAATGTTTTATCATTTCGTAAGAGCAAGAGAAAATTTGGTTTAATGACAAAGACAGAGATTTTGCAATTGTAAAAGAACAGCTAAGACCACGTTGTGTGATCGACAGCATCAAGAACAGCTTGTGTAACCTTCTACAGCAGCAAGAACAAAAGTTATGTTCATTTTACTGCAATAATAAAGACGCACTTAAAGTCTGACAGAGCGAGAAAGCTTTACTCATTTTACAGAGGTATGCGAAGGCGTTTCTCGTATTTTGCAACACTGTGGCTAGAAAAATGTTTTTTTTTCACACCAGCATGATAAAACTTTTGCAAATTTTTACGATAATTCGAATGAGTTATGGTTAAGTTACAGCAGTGTGAGAAAGAGCTTTAACTCATTGTACAAAAGATAAAACAAGGTTTTATTATGAAAGTGAAAACACGATTAGACTCTAGAACTTGAACGGGAATAAATATTGAAATGAATAAATAATAATCAAATAATAAGTAATATACGAGTAAATGACATATTTAAACAAACCTTTATAAACATATATATGAGAAAAGACTTATAATTAATAATACGAAGAATAATATTATTTTTGTCATTATTATTATTATTAATATTATTATTATTAGCAGTAGCATTATTCTTTATTCTCTCTCTCTCTCTAACCACTTTGAGTCTATCATACCTAAGGTATGATATATAATATTTTATTTAGTTTTTGGATATCAGTGCAAAAGGTTTTACTATATAGTAAGAAAAATATTAGTGTTTATTATTTTTGTACGTTTAAAGGTCCAGCCGATGCCTGAATCGCCAGGAGAGGTTAACAGATTTCCAGTTGACACAGTACCAGTTCATTGATAGCGAGCACGACCTGGCTGTGTTGAGCAAGCGTCCCATAGCAATAACACTGGAAAATTATTTGAGACTAGCCCCACACATCTGGGCCTCCAATCTCGACCTAAAATTTATTAAATCCATAGTTACAAGTTAATACCTGGTAAATAGACATATTTGTTAATAAATTAATATACAGGCATATTAATGTGTTTACATTCTGTTTCACGTTTTGCTTAGCAATGTAATCAAAACAACAGTTATAACACTGACTTTCAAAACATGAAGTAAAAACAGACTAGTATCAGAGGCGCTGCAAGTCAGTAAACTCATCCTTAGAGGGCAAGGATGAGTTTATCCTTTTTAGCTGGAGAAGCAGCTCATCCTTTTTAGCTGGAGAACAAAGACGTTTGGTTGCTACAGTCAGCGCTGTCGGCGAGCGTTTCTCAAGATGCAAGATAGCCAAGATATATATATATATATATATATATATATATATATATATATATATATATATATACATATATATATATATATATATATATATATATATATATATATATATATATATATATATATATATATATATATATATATATATATATACACACACATAGGGGTACCACCTCTGGTGCAATTGCAGGGACCCACATCCTCGAAGAAGAAAACAAAGAGCTATCAGAGAAGATCTTGTGGATTCTCACTGAACACTTTAATCTTTTCTTCTACCACCCCTATTATTTTTTGTATATTTTGTTTTGTTTTCTTCTCTTTTCTTTTATTGCAATGCTACAGTTCACAGAGAATACACACATATATATAACAATATAACAATCAGCGTTCGAAGACCTCGTCCAGCTCCTCGGAGGTTGGGTGTGTACCCAGGATACAGCCCGCATTTCCCCTTTGAACTGCGACACAGAGGCGCTGGAACAGGAAACTGGCCGCTCGTGTGTCTCTAGTTTTCCCAATGAGTTCCTCACCCACCTCCTTTAGGAACTTAAGTGCACATTTGCCCCTGGCTCCCAGAGTCTCAGAGCCTATCGGCACGAACCTGTAACAACGTTCTAAGTCTCTGTACTTGTTGATTTTCTGGGTATCCCTGAAGGTGGCTGCCTCACCTCACTCCGCTGAGCTGTAACGTAGATAGGTATCAGCCTATCAGATAGGTATATATATACATATACATATATATATATATATATATATATATATATATATATATATATATATATATATATATATATATATATATATATATATATTTATATATATATATACATATATATATGTATATATATATATATATATATATATATATATATATATATATATATATTTATATATATATATACATATATATATATATATATATATATATATATATATATATATATATATATATATATATATATTTATATATATATATACATATATATATATATATATATATATATATATATATATATATATATTATATATATATATATATATATATATATATATGTATATATATATATAAATATATATATATATATATATATATATATATATATATATATATATATATATATATATATATATACATATATATATATGTATATATATATATATATATATATATATATATATACATATATATATGTATATATATATATAAATATATATATATATATATATATATAGTACTTAAGTTTTATAACTACTTGAATATTTTCTAAAAACAAATATTTACATATAATATCATCAGATTAAATCCCGGTAATGTTGAGCGTTCAACTCTGCTGAAATACTGTTCACTAATAACTTTGATATTTTGCATATTTTGTTTTCCATGTGCTGGCTGGCTACAGCTGTGTGTGGAGATAGCACAGGCTTACTACAGATGTGTGAAGACAATACAGTCTCAACACAGGTGTGTCAAGACAACACAGGCTCACTAAATTTGTGTGATGACAACATGGGCTGACTGCAACTATGTGAAGACAACATGGGCTGACTACAGCTGTGTAAAGACAACATGGGCTGACTACAGCTGTGTAAAGACAACATGGGCTGACTACAGCTGTGTAAAGACAACATGGGCTGACTACAGCTGTGTAAAGACAACATGGGCTGACTACAGCTGTGTAAAGACAACATGGGCTGACTACAGCTGTGTAAAGGCAACATGGGCTGACTACAGCTGTGTAAAGACAACATGGGCTGACTACAGTTGTTCGCGGAAGTAACAGAAGCAACACACTGAGAAATAACACTAAACGAGTGCAGTATCTCCTGAGTGAAAGCCTCGAGGGCGAGTGAATCGTGGCGTACCCCAGGCGGTCAGCGGACGTCGGTGTCACCGTGTTTAAGAGTAGTCAAGACGCTGGTTTCCACCCCCTGAACACCAGAGAAAGTCCGCAAGGACGCCCATTCGCTGCTCCTCAAGACAACCAACTCTCCTACTTGTCAACAAGCAGTTTGTCTCGGGATAATATCCTCCTTAACGCGCCGTGTGAGAAATCCCGTTTGCACTTAATAGCAGTTTACAATGTGGCATTATTTATTTATTTATGTATCTATATATACACAAGAAGGTACATTGGGTTTGTGAGGGTACATAACATGGTATTTACATTCTTGTAAAGCCACTAGTACTCGCAGCGTTTCCGGTATTACAGTCCAGTACTATAGAGTGTATCTGAGAGTTTGTGAATGACAGGGTGTTTGATATCATGTTGTAAAGTAATAGTGTTGGGTTGTCTTGGGGTTGGCCAACCTGGTCGAGAATGAGGGTGGGGATATGGGTCAACCAGCACCCTCAGATCCACTAAGTTTCGCTCACAGGTAATACTGATCTTACCCGCTTTCTAATTTTGTCGTGTGAGCTTGTCGTCGACTAACACTATTGGACTGTGTCTGCCAGGTTGATAATGCTTTGTAAATGTTGCATTTAACTCCATAACGCTGCATATACAATCTTTACTATATATTAGGGTCTTAAAAATATCTTCGAGTGATTGTTCAAGTAGGTGATCTCATAGCGAAATTTCTCTCTGTGTTCCGTAACTCTCAAAAACGTTCGTCCAAAATGACGTCAACATTAAGGTGCCAACTGAACATTTAAATTTGTTTTTAATAAAGTGCCTTTAATTGTTCTATGATCAACCACAACTGAAGCGAACTGATTAATTGTATCTTAGTAATAAAGTTAAGATCTTAGTAATAAAGTTAGGTATAGAGCAAGATGTAAGGCGGAGCAGGAGGCACAAAACACCAGGAAAGGAGGGGGGGGGGGGGAAGGCTAGGTAGTTTAGCGGTTGGGGGGGGATTGATTGGGACTAGTGGATTGGGTGAGTGGGTGGAGGAAAGGGGGAAGGGGGGAAGGGGGAGTGGGGTTGAGGTCCGCGTGTTGCTGTGAGCAGTTCCTGGACAAGTGGTGTAGGTAGTGGTGGTGGTGGTGAGGCAGTAGTGTGTTGTGAGACCTCCTGGTCTGGTGTTTCAGTTCCTGAACCAATAACGTGCCTCTATATCCCCTTTACGCCCCATCACCCACGGGATGGGTATGGGGTGCATAATGAAGGACTAAATAGTAATATTAATAATAAAATAACATTATGAACATTAATACTAACGTGATTAAGATTTTGGGATAGTAAGTGTACGTGTACCGAGTGCTTGGCCGAGTGCTGCCCCCCCAGTAGCCTGGCCGAGTGCTGCCCCCCCCCCCCCAGTAGCCTGGCCGAGTGCTGCCCCCCCAGTAGCCTGGCCGAGTGTTGCCCCCCCCAGTAGCCTGGCCGGGTGCTGCCCCCCCCCAGTAGCCTGGCCGAGTGCGGCCCCCCCCCAGTAGCCTGGCCGAGTGCTGCCCCCCCCCCAGTAGCCTGGCCGAGTGCTGCCCCCCCCCCAGTAGCCTGGCCGAGTGCTGCCCCCCCAGTAGCCTGGCCGAGTGCTGCCCCCCCAGTAGCCTGGCCGAGTGCTGCCCCCCCCAGTAGCCTGGCCGAGTGCTGCTGCCCCCCCCCAGTAGCCTGGCCGAGTGCTGCCCCCCCAGTAGCCTGGCCAGCGTTGAAACATGCCATGAAAATAAAGGAATCGCTAATTTAAGAATCGTGAAATATATTTATTATATATCAGATATATATTATATATATACAGATATGTATTCAGATATATATATATATTCAGAACACAGTTTTATTCCATGTCTGCTAACATAATTGCGATTACTTTAATACGATTTATACTGCAGTGCTCCGAGGACAGTTTTAAAAGAACAAAAGGTTATGTAGGCAAGGTTATTAAATGCGTGGTCTCTGACAGGACATGCGCTTTTGCTTGTCAAGAACCACTCCTAGGACAAGCTACCCACAACAGTTTCCTAACTCCCGGACACCGGTTTACTGCAAGGTGAACAGATGCATTAGGTGACTGGAAACTTGGCAATCTGCTACTGCTCCGCCTGGGGATCGAACCAGCGTTTTTTTTTTTAAAGTAGCATGACTGCGTGAAATGCAGTTGTCTGTTTTTTCGTTTAATTTATTTTCCTGTACCTGAATGTAGTAACTTGACTTGCAATTATATTTTTAAGTTATATATATATATAATTGTCTTCTGACGATTATATATGATATTAATTTTTATGCATGGCGGAATCGTCTCTGTGCTTGTATTTAAAGTAGTGTGTCTTTGTATATTAAACAGTGAGTAGCATTGACCAAGAGGAGCAGGTCTGATATCCAGTCAGGCGTCGAAACTCCCACAAATACCAAAGAGAAAATACAAATTTTATTACCGTAAATCAGCGTTATATCTTCTGAATGTTTCATTAAACAACTCGACTTGTAAAAGGTATTTCTGGTAACACACAATCTCGGTTAGGTATATATATTTATTGGTTAACCAGCATTATATATTATACATTTAAATGTATAATATATAAACACATATTGAAACAAAATGGGGAGGTTGAAGAAGAAAACACACACGAAATTTAGAGACAAACGAAGAGACTTAACGCCGGCTGTTTTTCTTCTCTTGGGATATATTCCCTCACAAATTTACCCTTGTATATTCAAGTAGGAAATGTGGCAGCGTTCATGTAACCGGTCACGAGTTGGTTTAGTCATCTATTATGCACCCAATACCCATCCCGGGAGCAGTCATGATTACCGACGTACATAATTAATTAGGGAACTGGGAATCCCCTCAGTTCATATGAGACAGACGAGGAGTAAGTTTGTAATGTTATATAATTGTTTTAATGTTTCATATTGACATAAAACGCATGAAAGTTAATACAATAATTATGCTACTTTCTGATGGCATTTATTGTGCGTGGATAGGCAGGCAGGAGGGTTACTCAGCAGACAAAATATTGAGGTTCTTGTGAGGCAGGATCATGTATATTATTTGCGGTTGACGGCTCATGCTCTGTGATAGGAAAAATTGGTTTACTGATAATTATATGAACTAATAATATATATGTATATATAAATTAGTATTTTCCCCTGTAAATTGACGTAAATATGATCTTTAGATTAATACAGTAAAAAGTTATATAATTAAGATGTGTACTTATACGTATATATATATACATACATGTACATACATATACATACACATGGACCAATCTGGTCGTATTCCTTGTGCGTAAATAGATTTTTTGACTGAATTTTATTCTTAATACAAACTACCCAATTGTCGCTGGATTTGAAGATGTTTACCGCCTTAACAAGCTTTCCAGCTAACATGGTGAGTAGTGAGACTTGTATTGGCAAACCAGTCTTCATAAAATTATTTTTATGCAAATTCAAATACACAAATAAGTATATGTCGTGTTTACGCATAAATCATGTATATATATATCGTGTATGTGTGTCTCATGAATGTATAACTCGTGTATATATAATACGTATGCATGACGAAGCTTTGTATAATAAAAAATACATTACTTATTTGCGTATGTAAGATTTATATATGTATATATTATATCATAATAATTCGTTTTGTCGGGGACAGAATGCCTGTGTATGTATGCATGCTTTAGGTTCGCATCGAGTGCCATCCCTTGGTCAAACTACTGTCCCTCCCCTGGTTGGAACCTTACAATAATTGCCTAGCTCTCGGGTGCCAATTTATAGCTTGGTAAACAGACGCATTAGGTGAAAGATAACGTGACCCCCCCCCCATTTCTCTCCCATCGAGGAATCGAACCCAGGGATCCCAGACTGCGAGTCGAAAACGAAGCTATTTTTTCTGTTTTGGCTTCATGTATAGTTCCGAAATGATATTAACAGTGTTAACAACTGCTATTAACATTAGAGAGTATTTACACGCACAAACTTAGGTATATGTAATGTAAGGAGGCACTATGATTACTCCAGAGACGTGGTTAAGTCTCTGGAGTAAAAGTTAGTAAAATAAGTAAATTTTATTCAGGAAAGTGCATACATAGTTGTTTTATAAACATAATGTTGGATTTATAGATATAGCTAGTAAATACAATACCTAAAGCCACTAGTACGCATAGCGTTTCGGGCAAATTGTCAGCACACACAGCGTTAGAAGGGAAAGCTCAGGAAGCTGAATCTGTGATGTCCACCCTAGGAAGGAGTGGAGACAGGTTGAAGAGTGTGGCAACACGGGGTGGTGGAGCAGGAGGAGCTCTGGGTAAACATGCTCTTGTGCCTCTGAGAGCTTAAAGACTGGTTCCCAGAGCCGGTCTGTTTACGGATGTTGCCTTGAATGGCGGCTATAAGATAGCGCTACTGGCGGGTGTCAATAGCATTTGTGAGAGTTTATTCCCTATCATTTTTTTTTCCGTGTTTACTTCGTAGGTTTAGTTTTTAAGTAATTTATTATGCACCCTCATATCCATCCCGTAGGTGGTGGTGGAAAGGGTTACAGAGAGACATAATCAGTTTAGGAACTGAACCCCATAGTTCATTTAGCTAAGCAAGTGAAGTTTGAAGCTAGTTACACAATAATTAACACATACATAAGCAAGATGGTCTGACGGCTACCCGTCTCTCCACATGCACAAGGGTCAAATTCTCGTTAATCTAACCACTAAACCGCTTGTTTGTAAGGCGAAAGACTTTACATACGGCTCGCAAAGGTTACTTTCGTAGTTTACTTGAACAGTACTCTTCTCTCTCGATTGATTCGAAGCGCATCTCCCAAAATGATTGAATTATGCAAGATTGTTCCCTCAGCCCGTCCTTATGAACACATGCCAAATGCCTGTTAATCTTGCCGCCAAACACACACACTCTGACTGTTAAACATTTTACACACAGCTCAAAACTGATCACGTTCGAACTTTTCTCGAACATGGCTTCGTTGACATCTGCTGTTCGAAGAGCACCTTCGAAGATGGTTTCACTCACGTACTGCAAATAAATATAATTGACCACTTAAGAAAAACTTCTCATCAGACCTTGCTTAGACTTAATTGAGGATGCAATTATAATAATTTATATAGAAAATAAAAAAAAATAATTTCAAATAGTTAAAATTGTTAGATACTTCAGGTGGGCCAAGAATACCTGTGGGTGGGTTGAAAAGAAATATGATCCTGAGTGTTAGTAGGAAAGAAATAGTACAAGTTTTAAAGAGAACCCCAAATATACTACAAGGGTATGTGTGGAGATACTTCAGTGAACGGTGAGCTGGCGTAATGAAATAGAAGGGGAAAGTAATTATTGATAGCTCCAGTCAATTTCACGATATGAATAGACAGGATATGAGAGGGCCAATTCGTTTTAAACAAACGGTATCTGAAACAAGGAGTTTGGTAGCTAATGTCTGCCCTACAAGCACATATAACTAAAGTAAACATTATACACTCTCAATCATATAAATTCTGTTAATAAAACGGTTAACTCATCGTTCTCTCATTACATCTTTCTCTCATTTTCTTCCCGTCTCTCATTCCACAGCACTTCTCTCGCATACATCGCCTATGCAGGAGGCGTGTCAGTACTGCCTGCAGAGTCCCCGGAGGCCACTTCGTGGTGGGCAAGGGCACTCTAGCTAATCAGGTTACCGCGATTTTTGTTGCCGACCTTTTCGTAATTGCCTCTTCTACATCTTGTCAGTATTTCTGTGGCTCGTGACCAAATCATTTTTTCCGTCGTTATTACTGACCCACAATCCATCTTGTGGGTGAATACTGAAATGTTAAGCGTCCACTGCGTATGCTCTTTTTTTTTAGGCCTACGTATTTACAGTGCACAAAGAAACCTAATCTGTTGCCGTGGAAATATACACTTCGCATTTGTCTTGAGAAGTGTGCATTTCGAAGACATTTATATCCACTCTAACATTGCTGGGGAGTAGAAATAGCCTAAGCTACTCTATCCCTTTGAAATTTATTTTTTTCTTGTCTTAATAAACATACTTGAACTCTAACATTCACTTTTTGTACGGTAATGACAATGACATATTAGCATGTTTAACTGTCCTTAAGCACGTGACTCGTCTCAAACGGGATGGAGCTCTTTTTCGCTATTAACTTACAGCAGAGATGAACACAAATTATAGTACGTAAATGTAAGATATCTATTGCAACCATTTAGAGAAATGAAATTATAATGAATTATTTGAATGGTGTGAATTTAGCGCAATTATCCCAAAACTATTTACTTGTATGATTTAGTATGGGAATAAATACTAAATATTTAGTATTTATTTAATATTTAGTATTATAGTATTATAATATAATATTTAGTATTATAATATTTACTATTATAATATTTAGTATAAATACTAAATATTCCCATATGCCTGCATATAGGAATAAATCTGCTAATAATTGTTTTCATCAGGTTAGATCTAAATCATCGGGAGACGCAAACAATTAGAAGTGCTTGAACACCATTTAAGTTTTCCTAGTGTTAACTTAAAAGTAAAGGAAGGTTGACAAGTTGCTACATGAATTTGCACTTTGTTAGTGTTCTGGGAACTATTGTGTTAGTTTAGGGTCTTTGTCTAGTTATTATAAATGTTTGAGACTATTTTAAGATTTGTGGAACAATGTGTAGGTCTATTATGCCGACTTAAAGTATTTTCTTCATGGAATCTGCTGGAAAACTTAAGTTTAGCCAGTGTGTCAAAATTGTCACCTTTTCCTCTCATGTAGTCATGAAGTGTTTTGCTTATAAGTAAACTTTTATCACTTTTTACCAATAAAAGAAAAGTTATATTTTAAACCAGAGATGGTGTCATTTTTTTACCATTTAATTACGAATTAGGATTAAGTTTAATTAAGATAAATTAAGATTATAATTATGCATTATATTTCAATGTATACTTATTATATACGTTTAATAAAAACGCATAGCCTAGGAGTAATCTTAAGTGGTCACAAGTAATATATATACAGTGTACCCAACATCTCGGTGTATATATATATACACACATGGAGAGTTGATTTTGGCCCTGACCCATTTTCAGGGCTAAAGTGAACTTGCAGGTAGGTCAACAAGCTATTTTGGTAGCTCTAATAGCCCTCACGCACTTGATAGGTCTTAAACTCGCCACCATACCAAAGGTGTGCACTTTTTACGTTCAGTGGGGAATTTTCTTCTTTCTTGGGAGCAAAAACTGGTCCACATACCAGTGTGTTGATGCCCTTCTTGATCACCGAGTTCTCAAGACTCGGTCAGCAGTGGGTCGGCTCGCGTAACATGTCCTGTAGTGTGTTAGTGTGTGTCTCAGATCACACACTCTGGAGTGCTTGTGTGCAAGCACACGATATAGATAAGCATCGATTTAACAGTTGAGATGGACGGGGAAACACCTCGTTAGGTAGGTAGTATCAGGCGAGACTCTTGAACAACGCGGAGAATAGGTTTCACAGATGCTGGTAAAAGTATGAGGTATAAATAGGACTTGCCTCTCGTGAGTCGCTGTCATTATGTACTGTATATTTTGTACTTATGTTATTTTAAAACGTATATATCCTCTCTATCCCTGGATATATTTTTTTAGTTTGATTATTTAAACACTTCCGTATAGGTGGAAGACGTATCAAAATAAGTGTCCTATTCTCTATGCATTGGAAAAGAAGTACAGCAAATATCTCCACCATGCATAAGTCGGGCGTATTCACCAATGTTACGATCGCCGCCCGCTGCGACTCGTATACCGCTTATTAGAGGTATACTTGTTAATACACTCGAATTATTGCGTTCTGTGAAGCTAATACAGTATAGTTAAATATTTGAAGTCACGATAACATTTTATTTCTATTTACGTAATATTAACACCAACCGTATAAATTTTGACAATGTTTACTTTCAATTTTACGTTTAAACATAATATAGAAAATGCTATTTTTCCCACAGTTTATGATATCCAGAACCATCTATTGACAGCAGACGTAACAATTCCTATCCTGGCTGCTCTATAATATCCGCTATGTGGGCACGTGTAATATTACGATACCCGCAGTCATGCCACTAATAACTAAGTATTGAGCAGTCCAAATGTTGCTGTGATGAGCATACCTCTATATATTAACAGAACTATAATAAACATTCAATACCTCCTTATATATTAAACATTGTAATAACCATACAATACCTATTTATACTAACAAACTATTATTGTTTGATAATATAAAGAGGTACTGTATGTTTATAATAAACATACAGTACCTCTTTATATTAACAAACAGCAGTACTCCACTGTTTGTTTAATTATATGAGCAGATCCAGAGTTTAAATCAAAAGACTACTCTAAATGTTAATTTGAATGCCGAAAAAATGTACTCTATTTCCTTTTTAAAGAGATGGTAATAGTTTCGTTGGAAATGAGGAAGTGCTGTGGTTTGAGTGACAGATCTAAGGAATTTAATGACACAAAAATATACAGATTGACAAGACTGGTGACTGGCCAAACCAACATTACCAGAAGCTGTCGCATGAATTGTCATACGAAGCTTCCCGATCACTTCTGACTGGATTTAGCGCACTATGACGACTTGCTACCTGAAGTGACCCCTCAGCCTTGAGATGAGTTTATGAACAGTGCACTCAATTCACTTTACAATGTCCTCGCATAATGAACCACAGTGACCCGTCGCAACTTCACAGTGACCGAAGCGAACTTTAGTGACCCCGATAAAGGTGTTGTGACCAGTGACTATGTTGGGAAGACCTGGAAAGGATGAGAACCTTGCCGTCAGAAGGCAGCCGGGCGGCGATCAGAGAGCACGCAAGCAGGAGTGTGGGGTCCCACCTTCGTAGTGGTGTGGGGTCCCACCTTCGTAGTGGTGTGGGGGCGGCGGTGGTGCTCTGCTGTCTGCTGGCTTCTCCCACAGTCCACGCCACCATCAACCACCGTTCATGTGAGTACTTTGTTCTTAATCACACGAGTATCTCCGTATATAAGTAAGATATTGTAAACAAACTTCTGAAATGTTAGTTGCGGATATCACCGAACTTTTCGATAGTTGAGATTTTGCTATTTTTTTCTTGTTAATAGTTGGTACCAAGTAATATTATAATTATACGGTGTGCAGTTTAGATGTAATTGTTAATTTAAACATCTCCTCCGAGGTGTGATTAAGTCCTTTTGTAGCCTCTGTAATCTTTTTTGCGCTACCGCTCACAGAATGAGTATGGGGGTGTGCAATAAACTCTTGCACACCCCATACTTTGGGGAGTATGTATCGAGCCCCCCCCCCCCGTACACATTGGCGTGGTATTGTAAGGTCATAGTTACGGGAAGTTTGATACCGTAGACTGCAAGCAGGCCGGGGTCACCTTCCCCAAGCTTGGTATTCGTGCATTCCTGGCCCTGCCCTCCACCACACTCTTGGTACCTGTCATTCGCTTTCACCTTTCACCCATTGTTCTCAAGGCGGATCCACGCCTGTCGAGGAAGCGGCGAATTCATGCGGCCTTCCTTACCTTTCTTTTCCGCCTCGGCTTTCCTTGCCTTTCTCTTGCTTCTCTGCCTGCCCATACGTTTTCCTGCTCCTCTGCCTTCCCTCGGCACCCGATCAGTCCCCCCTGACTTCCTATTTAGCTTCCGCTTCATCTTCTTCCTCCTCCTTCCTTCTCCCCTTCATCCTCCTCTTCCTTATGCTTTCAAATTCTTCTTCATTTTTCCTCCTGTACATCCCATCATTCTCCTCCCCCCTCATCTTTCTTCTCCTCCCCCCTCATCTTTCTTCTCCTCCCCCCCTTTTCATTTTTCTACTGCTTCCCAACTGCATTAGGCGTCCCATACACGTCCGCCAATATTTGAGAGAATTGCCAACTAAACATGATTTTAAAAGTTTTTTTCTTGGGGGTAAAATAGTTTCCAGTGTTTTAAGGCGAGGAATAACCATTTATCGTGGCACTGATCACCAGCCATGATGTCTATGATTAAGGCTTCAACTATTGGATATGAGGTCACCAATGTTCAAGCAGTCTTAAACCGGTTAGAGCTCAGAGTATTACTCTATATCTTGGCTTGAGATCTGCTGCATTAAAAAATAAAATTCCCACCGCCACAGTACCTCGTAAGGCTGCCACGCAAACAAGGTTGTGGAGCCTCGTAGTGTTTGGGTATGTCTGTGCTGTTTTGAGATGGTCATAAATATTCGTGCTCTGGACGATGCTTCTTTTGTTACTTGACAACTATAATGTTGTGAGGGCGTTGGTTTGTACTTATAAGTGACTGTGTGTGTGTATGTGAATGTTAGAGTATGTGTCGACTTTGTATGTTTGTAATGGTTTATTTGTGGCTTCTATGCATGCTTGTGCTAAATAATTAACGTCTGTACATATACATTGAACTTGTTGGTCTATTAAACAGATTCCAGCGTCAGGGGTTTATATACTTGCAACTTTTAATAAACTGTTTAATATGGCGGTGGTCCGGTTGTCCAACTTCGTTTTATATTTTCACTTCTCCTTCCACATCTCTTTCCTAACGCTGCTTCGCCGCCACCTCCTCGCTTCTTGTCTGTATCTCTGCCTACTACTATTTTCGCCTGCAGCCCCATATGCTTCTTCCTTTCCTTCTGTAATACATCCTGTTGTATTCCTTCTACTATCATGTTCTCTTCCCTCCTCTTCAAATTGCTTCCTCCTAATCCTTTATCCTTGTTTTTCCTCTCCTCGTCGTCCTCCCTTGATCATTTATCTCCTCGTCTTACTACCGCGTGATTTTTCTCCTTTAGCTTTTCCCTTCCTAACTGTTATTAATTTTTCTCCATTATCCTGGTCATCACTGTCGGCCCGAGCCATGACCACTATCAGTTACATGTCAGGCGGAGTGATTAGCTGTTCCGCGATGACCAGTTGGGCAGTTGTGTGGCTGAGGAAGTGTCTGTAATGACGGGAGGCGAGAGGACATACCGAACTGTTCTCTCTCGGGTGTGACTGGGTGTTCTGCAATCCTGGAGACCCAAATGACAGGCAGTCTTCATAAACCAATGCCAGATGCTCGTTAAACTAACGTCTGATTCCCTTAGATGCTGGTTTAACGAGCATTTGGTCTTGGTTTATGAGGAATTTACACTCGACTGACACCTGATCGTAACGCTCTTTATGATAATAAGGTACTCGTCTGTGTCACGATCTCAGTCAATTGGGTAGTTAACTCGAGGAAACTACCAAGAGAAAGCTCTATGCTAGTGACCCCTGGGTGGGAGGAAACTTGTCGAAACGTTTTAATCCTGCACGGGAATGGAGGCGTGATCTCTCGGTTATGACCCCGACTGCGTTTAAGAACTGCAGTGATCATACTGAAGTAGAGGTAATGGGTATACGCAGACGAGGAGTCACAATAACGTGGCTGAAATAGGTTGACCAAACCACGCACTAGAAAGTGAAGGGACGACGACGTTTCGGTCCATCCTGGACCATTCTCAAGTCGATTGTGTGTATACCTTGTGTGTGTATTGCGTGTATACCTATATATAATGGGTATACCTTCTACAGGTCACACTACAGATATTATGTGCTAAAGGAGATGTTATAATAAAATGATGCAGCTTACACAAATCAGCAGCCTTATCTCCAGCAATACCCTATAGTGATACTTGAAGTAATTATATACACTTGTGTATATAAGTGACACTTGTTATGTACCTGAAGCAGTGAAACGTAGTGATCAGTGCAGCCGGTTCGCAATCCTGAAGTCTCGGGTTCGTGTCCCGTGCAGGTCGGAAGCGCTTAGGCATGTTTTCTTTAACCTGAGGCCACTATAGCTATTCAGCTATCAGTGCTTAGGTTCCCGAGAAGCCACTGTTGTGAGTCGGTCGCATAATAATGGTACACCAATATATCCAGTGTATGTTGCACCTTCCCTGAAGATGCCTTCAGTAGAAGTGCCATCATTAGTGGCCCAGCTACCTGCTTCATACTTAATTTTGAGAGAACACTTTCCATATCTCTACATGCAAGATTATTCACCTCATAACGTACTCGTAAAGGAAAAGTTCTCCTAAAAGTAATTATATATATAATATATATAAATGAAGATGAAGCATAAAATTTCCATCATTGAGGTGAGCTGACGAGAGGTTGCAGATGGTTAGTGCAGCATGGGAAGAGTACCGTAATTGTCCGGAGAAAAAGATGTCATACTGGCATACGTTAAGCCAGTATGACTATATAGCACTTGCAAGGGATGCAAGGACAAGGAGCTGGGAAACGAAAACGGAGCGAAGGAACTGTTTGCAAGCGCTTAAATTAACGGTTATCGAACGTAGACCTTAAAAGAACAGTCCTTTGCTGTACGAAGTAGTTAAAGTGGATTAAGGGCTGGCATTGTTACCAGAAAAATGATGAATGTGACGTGACCTACTCACCACCTGCGTGCCTGGAACCGGCACATCGTTTATTAAATATTAATTTGCACTTAACTTTCTCCTGAAAAAGTTATGAAAAAGAGGAATTGGGGTCACATGTTTTTCAGTGCCTTGAAAGTTCCTCTTGGAAAATGTATAAATATATATATTTTGGATCTAGTAGGTCGATTATACCAGTATAGTAGTGTGGGACATTATTGTAGAAGAAAATAGTGTCTGTGTCTGTCTGTGTCTGTGTCGGTCTGTCTGTCTGTGTCCGTCTGTCTGTGTCTCTAAGAACACAGTGACCCGCCTTGGTATCACCGCGAGCCATACCAGGAATGGAGTGAAATCAAGGCATGTTTCCTACTTTGCCGCCTCTCCCTTCCTCTCATACCTTCCTTGTTTCTTCTTTCCTCTCCTTCTTTCCTCTCCTTCTTTCACACCCTCTCCTCCTCCTACCACACCCTCTCCTCCTCCTCCTCCTCCTACCACACCCTCTCCTCCTCCTCCTCCTCCTACCACACCCTCTCCTCCTCCTCCTCCTCCTACCACACCCTCTCCTCCTCCTCCTACCACACCCTCTCCTCCTCCTCCTACCACACCCTCTCCTCCTCCTCCTACCACACCCTCTCCTCCTCCTCCTACCACACCCTCTCCTCCTCCTCCTACCACACCCTCTCCTCCTCCTCCTACCACACCCTCTCCTCCTCCTCCTACCACACCCTCTCCTCCTCCTCCTACCACACCCTCTCCTCCTCCTCCTACCACACCCTCTCCTCCTCCTCCTACCACACCCTCTCCTCCTCCTCCTACCACACCCTCTCCTCCTCCTCCTACCACACCCTCTCCTCCTCCTCCTACCACACCCTCTCCTCCTCCTCCTACCACACCCTCTCCTCCTCCTCCTACCACACCCTCTCCTCCTCCTCCTACCACACCCTCTCCTCCTCCTCCTACCACACCCTCTCCTCCTCCTCCTACCACACCCTCTCCTCCTCCTCCTACCACACCCTCTCCTCCTCCTCCTACCACACCCTCTCCTCCTCCTCCTACCACACCCTCTCCTCCTCCTCCTACCACACCCTCTCCTCCTCCTCCTACCACACCCTCTCCTCCTCCTCCTACCACACCCTCTCCTCCTCCTCCTACCACACCCTCTCCTCCTCCTCCTACCACACCCTCTCCTCCTCCTCCTACCACACCCTCTCCTCCTCCTCCTACCACACCCTCTCCTCCTCCTCCTCCTACCACACCCTCTCCTCCTCCTCCTCCTCCCACACCCTCTCCTCCTCCTCCTCCTCCCACACCCTCTCCTCCTCCTCCTCCTCCCACACCCTCTCCTCCTCCCACACCCTCTCCTCCTCCTCCTCCTCCCACACCCTCTCCTCCTCCCACACCCTCTCCTCCTCCCACACCCTCTCCTCCTCCCACACCCTCTCCTCCTCCCACACCCTCTCCTCCTCCCACACCCTCTCCTCCTCCCACACCCTCTCCTCCTCCCACACCCTCTCCTCCTACCACACCCTCTCCTCCTCCCACACCCTCTCCTCCTACCACACCCTCTCCCTTGACACTCTCGTGATACTTCCGGAAGCGAAATATCACAATGAGGAAGGAGTTACCGTGTGCCAGACAGTACCACGACACTAACGTGTCACAGAACACCTGCACGACCGTGTACACCTCGCAACACCTCGGGGGGATAGTACTTGTGTGTCAGTGATTATGGAAAAGTGAAGTCTAGCTTTTCATGCCTCGTCTAGTGGTTGTGGTGTTAACGGTCATGATGGCGGTGATTGTAGGGCATTGATTATAGTGGTAACGGATCATCAAGGTTGATGGGTGTTGAGGGGGGTCGATAGTAAAGGATGTAGTTAATCTTTATATATCATATATATTAGGAATTCATCTATTATTTCCACACAACTGATATAAACGAAGGTTTGAAGAAAACCAGGACGTCGTATAAAAAAAGTTGTTGATCTTGACGTCAGTGGTCAACATCCACGTGAGGAATAGCATCGTCACAAACATAAACAGAACAAGCCTCTCATGGCATCAACCTGACTGACAGAGGCGGGAGAAATCGAGGCGTCGTGAAGGCGAACATGACGTGGATAAATCCTGACATCATTACAAAACGAGAATTTATGATATCACAGTGGTATATATTATTCCATATGAGCCAACTTGTCAGTTCGGGAAGTCACAGCCGGACCTTCAACTGTCTTGGAGGCTGTTTTGTTTGATTGTTCACGTGTACTGCCGGGTGAATAGTTAACTTGTTTACTACGAGACTATTCGACAGCTCGTTTTCTGTTAAAACTGAAAATATTTTTACGTTTGTATTCTCTTTGGTTAAGCTCGGTTGAGGTGGGTAAGGTTAGGTTAGGTAGTTGTTAAAATCCCGTGGCGAATCTATTAATGTGTGATGTGACTTATGTTCGTATTAGCCGTCTTTCTGCCCAATTACTCGGGCAGTTTTAAGATTTTATGAAACCATGCTCACGCAAGCTCAAGACTCCTCACATGCATTCTCACATCCTCAAACACACTCACATTTTCTGGGGCGCCGGTGGCTGTGTGGACAGCAAGCTGGATACGTAATCTGTGGCCTGGGTTCGATTCCCGGCGTCGGAGAGAAAACAAAATTGGCAGTTTCTTTCTCCATGATGTTCCTGTTACCATTCAGTAAATAGGAACCTGGGAGTTAGACAGCTGTTACGGGCTCCTTCCTAGGTGTGTGTGTGTGTGTGTGTGTGTGTGTGTGTGTGTGTGAGAGATTGAGAGAAAAAAAAATAGTAGTTAGTAACAGTTGAATGACAGTTGAGACGGGCCGAAAGAGCAGAGCTCAACTCCCGCAAGCACAACTAAGTGAATACTTGCACTCACATGCACTCACCCTCACGTGCACTCTCCCACCCCTCACGTGCACTCTCCCACCCCTCACGTGCACTCTCCCACCCCTCACGTGCACTCTCCCACCCCCCACATGCACTCTCCCACCCCCCACATGCACTCTCCCACCCCCCACGTGCACTCTCCCACCCCTCACGTGCACTCTCCCACCCCTCACGTGCACTCTCCCACCCCTCACGTGCACTCTCCCACCCCTCACGTGCACACTCCCACCCCTCACGTGCACTCTCCCACCCCTCACGTGCACTCTCTCACCCCTCACGTGCACACTCCCACCCCTCACATGCACTCTCCCACCCCTCACACACACACACACACACATACATACATACATACATACATATACACACACTCATCCTCACATGAACACGCACACACGAATTCCTATCCCCCCTCCCCCCCACCACCACACCCAGCCTCCTTTCCCGGAACACAGTTTAAGTAGCGCGAGGATTTACGGGAGAAATCAACTACCGAAGCTCCACGGTACAGCCATCACTGCAGATCTGGAGCTCTTCCTGGTTGTCATAAAATAGTGACCTCCTCCAGGCAGACTTCTCCTCCATGGGACGTGCCTCCGTCCTCGTGAGGTCCGTCTGTGAGGGCCCTGCGTGACTCATTGTGAGGGACGTACCTCTGTCTTCATGCGATTCTGCATGACAAAGGTACTTGACATTTTCTCTCGGGGGATCCTTTTGCGTGCACCAGCCTAGTGGTACTAATCTATAGACGAGCCCACGGAGTGTAAAATCTAGTTGTAGAGCCTCGATTCCCCTCTGTTGTACCTAATGTGTATTAATTACTTCCAACACCTCTGGTTCAGGTTCGTTCCACTTGCTTACCATTCTCGCTGAATGAAAGAGTCCTTAAATGTCTTTTGATATTGTTTCAAATTTTGTGTTGTGGCCCCCTTGTTGTGTCGTCTGGTGAGATATTGTTCCTATTCACATTTTGTGTTCCCATTCTGTCACCTCTGATGTTTCTTATAATGTTCTTAGAGTTAATTTGTTGTACTCGTAGATCTGTTCTTTTATACTTGGTATTAGTCCCGTGGAATATTGTAAGACTTTCTGATCTATTTTCTGGTTCCGTGAAGGAGCTGCCTAAAACTGGCTACTTGAACTGGTTAAACGTACGCTGTGTGTGTGTGTGTGTGTGTGTGTGTGTGTGTGTGTGTGTGTGTGTGTGTGTGTGTGTGTGTGTACTTTCCTATATGTGCTTGTATGGCGAGCTCCCGACATTGGTCACCAATTGCAACAGCGTCTCATCTCATGCTTCCTATTATGCCGCCTCCTGAAATTGTCGATAGAATATGCTTCATTTTTCATACTAATAAGCTCATTCCACCTAATTACTAATCCTGCTCTGATGAATTGCTTTCCTACATCCTTGTGCCTTACCCTAAGTTGCTAGTTTACATAGCCTTGCGTCTTACCCCTATTTGCGTTAAGAGATTAAAAAAATCTTGGAAAGGGAGGGGAGAGAGAGAAGGGGAGAAGAGAGGGAGAACGCGTGCTCAATATTCCCTACTCGTCTTCATCAGTGCCACAAAGAAACTAATAAGTTGTAATCATGTCACCCCTTATCCTTCTCTTTTCCAGCTTGATGAGCTCAGTTTCTGTCAGCAACGTAACTCAGTCCACCGTGTTTAAAAAAAATCAGTCTTATAGCAATCCTTTGACATTCTTTAGCTGTACTTGAGTTCTTTAAAGAACTGGTGCTGGATATTCCAGCTCTGATCCAAAATACATAATGTGTAACGTTCTGAAGCCTGCTGTGTACAGGTTCCTTAAGGCTGCGTGCTATAGTCTTTCAGAGAAAATATTGTTGCAATGTGAGGGTGAACTCGTGTTTCTGAACTTCCCAGAAACACACGCACAACCTACTGTGTCGTGATGAGTTTAAAGCATCGTAATCAGAAGTTCTCCTAAACTTTCATGGGCCACAGAGGGCACAAACTGGTGAACAATATCTTTGTCTCGACTTCTCCCAGGAAACTAAGGTTAAGATAAGGTCGTAATACTATTATGACTTTACGATAAGTTGCTCTATTACCTTAGGATGTTGCATACTATACGGAGCACTTGGAACGGATATGAAGACTAAGGAACTGGGATATGAAAATGGAGTTATTGAAGTATGGTACCCAACTGTGCAAGTGGTTGGGCACCATTTCTTTCCCCCCGTCTCATCCCAAATGCTTATCCTGACCCATTCCAAGTGCTATATAGGCGTAATGGCTTGGGGCTTTCCCCTGATATAATTCCCTCCCTCCCCTAACCATTTGTACTGTCAGGGATCGAACGCCTATCTTGCATCCTCCCTCCCATCTCTCTCATAATAATAGTTCTTTGTTTATTACTAATATTATAGCAATTGTTCTTTTTAAATATTTTAAGACTGAGATCTCTCGTGCTAATTCTTCCTGTGACAGACTGCGGGGAGTCGTCCTATAGTCACCGCTACTACATGAGGATCGTTGGAGGAAGGAACGTGGTGGCAGGAGAGTGCCCCTGGCACGTGGCACTGCAGCAGAAAGATCCCTTCAGTGGTCGACGCCTCGGCCAGCACTGTGGTGGCACCCTCATCCACCCCTCCTGGATCCTCACAGCCGCACACTGCATCGTTGAGTGAGTTGCAAACAATGTTGTTGTTGTTGTTATAGATTCAGCTCCTCGGAACAAGTTCCAAGTAGCACGGGCTATTGTGAGCCCGTAGTGGACTTACCTGGCACAGGAGCGGTACTGTGTGTGGAATGAGTTGCAGAGAAGCTTTGCTCTTTTTTTTGTTTTAAAGTGGGGGGGGGCCATGAGTGGGTTTCAAGTAGGTTGAGTGGAATGGATTCCGTAGGGTGTGGGTTGGTTAGCATCCGAGTAAGCTATGTAAGTGCATATACTTAGCGTGCAAACTATAGTAATATCATTATAAGTGTGGTAGTAGGATGCCGACACATATGTAACTTGCCAATACGCGTTCAGCCTGTCTCGTCAAATTCGTTCCGACTGTCATAACTTGAAAGAATCCACATTGTTTTGATCAGTAAATTGCCCGTCCGCGCTAAGCCAAGAGTGATTTAGATTGAAAGCTCGGACGTAATTGAACTCGATGGACAGAGCACAGAATTTGACACTAGGCAATTCAACAACTTTGGAAACTGTGAACAGATAGCCTTATCTAACATCTGAAAAGGCCCTGCTGGTGTAGATATAATTTCTTCACGAAGTTATCAGATCAAAAAGATACTTCAGGTAAGGCAAACTTGGGAGGAGCTTTTCTCAGAGACTAATTACAATTAACTCCAAAGAACTTCACAGAAAATTTCCTGATTGAATCCAGATACATTTTTGATACTCTCGCCTGACTACAATGGGAACCCAGTGTGGTATTGTGGGAACTACTACGAGAAACTTAGAGTTCATTATTTCGTGTTATTTCTAGTGCTCATCATTCTTCATGCCAAGCAGGCTAAGTGATGAATGGAAGTCTCCTTCCACTGTAATAGAAGGAAACTTCATCTAGGAAAAAACCTTGTTACTGTTGGCCTCAGAATCTTTTTGTGTTCAACATCATAATTCCTATGCAGACGATGAGTCACAATAACGTGGCAGAAGAATGTTGACCAGACCACACACTAGAAGGTGAAGGGACGACGACGTTTCGGTCCGTCCTGGACCATTACAGTCGACTTGAGAATGATCCAGGACGGACCGAACCGTCGTCGTCCCTTTACCTTCTAGTGTGTGGTCTGGTCAACATAATTCCTTTTGTGAAGACTTCCCGATGTTGCAAATTTAACCTCAGGTCAGATTAATACCAGTTTATACGTCAAATTCGTTTAAAATGTTATTAGACACTTGAAAGTATAGCATAAAGGTTACTTGTTGTAATTCAGACAGAAAAAAGTGTAGGTGAAATGTCAGGAATTTCTCCTAATATCACTATTCATAAAATCTTGAAATCGGTAACACTTTCGTATAAAGTGTTAAATTCAGCGGCATTATGTCTTGTGGCTGCATTTTTTTCAGTGTATATCTAGACTGACGTATATTGTATGATCTAATGAGGTAAACACAGTTTTTCATAACCAATCACAAACTTTTCCTCCTCCAGACTTTTTTTTTATTTTTTTTTTATGTATATAGAGGTCGTCACGTTTTCTCTTCCAGGTCCTCAGGCCCGTATTACCATTGACATGCTTCTGATATGAATTCTAGAAAGTTCAATCTTTCTGACTATTTTATACACAGTCCCACACAGTCACAGACAGACAGAAAGAGAGATAGATTTGATTGCTTGATTCATGGATTCACATGTCCGAGAGCAAAGAGCTCAATCCTGGAGGCACAAATAGTAAATATACACACACACACACACACGTTTCTGTCTCTTTATCTTTGTTTCATATCTCTCATCATGTAGGGTGAAGTAGTAAAAAGCTTACAACAATTTTCCAAGACATTTTCGCATGTTTCCCCCCGGAACACGATCTGCCAATTTACCGTCGTTTGTTGTTCCTGATAATATAAAGTACTCATTACTCCCTCTATGGCATCTTTAAGACCCGGTGGACACATTATGGAAAAGCCTCTCTAAAAAATTTAAGGACAAGATAAAGGCAAAGGTTCTGTTTCCTATTACAATCCTTTAGTTCAATTTCATTGTATTCTACAAATTATTTATGAATTCACTTCTTTCTTCATCACAGCCCGATATTCAAGTTTGCGCTGCCTCCTCCTTTTTGGACAGTCCGAGTGGGAGAGATCAGTCTCTCTGCTGAGACTCTACGACTCTATCCTGTCTCCAGGATCATCACACACAAGGTAAGCTCTTGGACACACTTTTCGTCAGTTTTACAAGTTCAGAACCCCCTCCTCCAGCTCTTTGACTGCCCTAATTACAAAGCTTTCGAGACACTTTCTTTGATTCTCTCACCACATCTCTCTCATTTGAACCTTAAACATTTCAGCATTTCGATTCCAAAACCTGGGACAACGACATTGCTCTAGTTCAGCTGCGGAAGCCCTTGGATCTGGAGGAACATGCTGGCCTGGTGAACACTATTTGTCTGCCTTCCAGAAACATGTCTTTCGTCGGCCTCCAGTGTTCTGTTACGGGCTGGGGCAGGACCAAGAAGCGTGAGTATCAGGGGAAAATACACAGAGAGAGAGAGAGGAGAGAGAGAGAGAGAGAGAGAGAGAGAGAGAGAGAGAGAGAGAGAGAGAGAGAGAGAGAGAGAGAGAGAGAGAGAGAGAGAGAGAGAGAGAGAGAGAGAGAGAGAGAGAGAGAGAGAGAGAGAGAGAGAGAGAGAGAGAGAGAGAGAGAGAGAGAGAGAGAGAGAGAGAGAGAGAGAGAGAGAGAGAGAGAGAGAGAGAGAGAGAGAGAGAGAGAGAGAGAGAGAGAGAGAGAGAGAGAGAGAGAGAGAGAGAGAGAGAGAGAGAGAGAGAGAGAGAGAGAGAGAGAGAGAGAGAGAGAGAGAGAGAGAGAGAGAGAGAGAGAGAGAGAGAGAGAGAGAGAGAGAGAGAGAGAGAGAGAGAGAGAGAGAGAGAGAGAGAGAGAGAGAGAGAGAGAGAGAGAGAGAGAGAGAGAGAGAGAGAGAGAGAGAGAGAGAGAGAGAGAGAGAGAGAGAGAGAGAGAGAGAGAGAGAGAGAGAGAGAGAGAGAGAGAGAGAGAGAGAGAGAGAGAGAGAGAGAGAGAGAGAGAGAGAGAGAGAGAGAGAGAGAGAGAGAGAGAGAGACCGACCGAGACCAGGACTAAGAAATATAGGTATAAGGGAAAGGAAAGGGCAATTTTTAAGGCTTTAAGTCATAAATCATGGGTGGTTAAGGACGAGGGAGAAGGCACATAAAATGTTAAAATTTGGGACAGGACGACGATCCGACCAGGATGCAGTTTAGTTCATTTATTACTCACCCCATACCCATCTTGGGGGCGGTGGTGGAGAGGGTTACAAAGGCACATAATAGACTCAGAAGCTGAAGAAGACATACTCGAAACAGAAGTATCAGAATGAGAAGACATTTAGAGGGACAGAAATGGGTATGGAGGGGGGTGGGTCAGAAGAGTATACCGAGAGGAGGAGGGGGGTGTCAGAAGAGGGGTACCAAGAAAATGAGAACTGAATATTGGGTAGATGAGGAATTTTCCTTTCATGTCTCAGTCTAATTCTCTTATTAAATCCCCCATCATGGTATTTTTTTGTCACTCCTTCATACTCAGATTTAATGCTTTGTGTTTAGTGCATATTATACATTCCTTCATGGTTATATTTTTTGTAATTGTGTGGTATCACGGGAATTGCCGTTCCATCAACATTACATTTCTTCAACATGTTCTGCTAATTCCAAAAATTTCTGGCCTCTGTGTTATCAAATGCACATCTTAAGTCCACCTTAATTAGTTAGAATCTAACCAATGATAGAATTTATAATTTTTATATAGGTGTTTTAATTTCATGATTATTTGAAGAAAAGCTTTGAAACTTAGGACAGTTACACCCAGATACTGTATGTCTAAATACTTATCTACAGAAAAAGGTTCAGGTCTTTTAAATCTCATTTATCATCTTCCTGCTGCAGCCCCACACACACTATACATTTTGCCAACAGGTAAATTCAGGTAAATTAAGAGTGGATTTAGAAAAATTTAACATCTAATTGATATGCTGGTAATTATAATATTATAGAGCTGATTTTTTTAATGCATATATTATATTTTAAATGTCAGTGCAAATGGCTGGGTGAATTTGGCACCACAGTGTTGCATTAGTAGCAACAAAATGATATCATTCAGGCCATAACTTTGCTTTGAAAATACTGTATATGAGTATCACAAGATAATTCTAAGGAAGTATATTATTTAATAGCATATTCTTTAAGCAGTGTATATAGAAAAGGCATTTTTTTTAAGAAATTACACTTTGTAATACAAATTACCTGTATATTACCTTGAATATTAATGAGAGGTACATATTTACATTAGTAAGGTACTCTATTTTCACAGCATTATTAAGAGCAAGCTCTTCTGGATACCATAATTTTCATATGTTTATCCTTCAGACGGGAGCCACTCAGACCTACTTCAGACAATTCGGGTGCCCATCATGGCTAACAAAAAGTGTCAACGAGCTTACAGAAAGATCAGTCCTGTAAGCAGCAGCATGATTTGTGCTGGCTGGGAGGACGGAGGCATGGGACCATGTGTGGTAAGTGTTCAGAAAAAACAAATATTTTGGAGGTTGTGGTTGATCAACCAGGCTGTGATTCACATGTCAGGCTGCGAGCAGCCTCGTCCGACAGCCTGGTTGACCAGTTTATCAACCAGGAGGCCTGTCGGGGACAGGGCCAAGGGGACTTTTTTTTTTTTTTTTTTTTTTTTTTTTTTTTTTTGAGTAAAAGAGGCAGGACAGGCGTTGAGGTCCAAAATCATTGAAGAGGAAACCATTGGGCAAGGTTAACTGATAATGATCTATTTTTTTATCAGAATATGATCTGCTCTATGCAATAAGGTATCTAGCAGGTATATCTAGAGTATAACTGGTTGGGGTTCTCGGAATACTTTTATTCTCAAAGTCAGGCTTGATCTGTAATAAATTGGTGGGCCTATTCACCGACTGTTGTTATTCTCCACTATTTTAGTTTAGCTCATTTATTATGCACCCCCATACCCATCCTGTGGGTAGTAGTGGAAAGGGTTACAGAGGCACACAATGGGCCCAGGAACTGAACCCTAACATTCATTTAGCTAAGCAAGTTAGTCTTAATCAGCTAGTTACAAAATTCAATTCACATCACCACATAAGCAATGGGCTCAAGACCAACCACAAGTACACTTTCTAAATTAAACTGACTTGTGTGGAGAGCTGGTGTCACATTTTATGTTTATCCAGCACACCACGGAGTTTTATCCAGCTGGAAAACTCACAGGTGGTACTTCCACCCATACATATATTTACCAGGTATTACCAGGTATTTTTCTCATAGTATACAAAGAGAAAAGCTACGCAAGCCCCTCTTAAGAAGTGTCACTATTGTTGAGGCACACAAACTATCCTCAAGAGACCAGTTATGTGGCGGAGGTATAAATGATAAGGTAAATTTGGCCTTAAGTAAAAGCATTTGTTTCCTATATCAAAATTTTCAATTATCTATAAAGGCAAAACAAATTACATTGATGCTCTAGAGACAGTTTGTTACATTAGGAAATGACTAATTAAGAGAGGAATGTGTCCGATTCTCATTAACAACTACATTTTAATATTCCTACACCACTGCATCAATACATTACGACAGCATTCATTAAATATATTAGTAATTTCTGTCTGCTTTAAATGTCATTTTGATGCTTTTTATTTTCCACACCTATATTACAAAGTGTCCTTTTATGCTACTGCACAACTATCACTTGCAGGGTGACAGCGGTGGGCCTCTACAGTGTCGGACAAAAGGTGGACCATGGATCCAGGCTGGTATTACTTCCTGGGGGGTAGGGTGTGCCGAGCCTTCGTATCCAGGTGTCTACATCAGGGTCACAGACTACCTCGACTGGATCTACAAGCACCTTGAGAAGAGCTCTTGACTGCATTGAAGAAATTCACTTTACAATTAAAGCAGGTATAAATGTACTGTACAGTAATTTGTATATTTTTAGTTATATGATGTGAGAAAAAGATTAAAGTATCGTAGTAGCAAATTTTGTAATATTGTATTATAGAATAACTGACCTGTAAGATAAGATTGCTGAAGTAGATTTTGAAGCAGAGCAGTGTTCATTTTTTTTTCAACTATCCTCTTTAGAGTTCTTGCACTTACAGAAAGTAATTGTTCTTAGTAAATACTTTCTTTATCTCAATTCTGTTTGCATGAAGACACGTCAAATTTAGTAGTTCTCGAGTAGCTGTTTAGATACCAACTTAAAAATAAGAAAAATGTGTACTGTATCTAGAACAGCAGAAAGTAATATTATGGAGTCATTACCTAGAGGTACGTATAAGATCTTATTTAACTGAAGTAGCAATGAGAATCATTTTGCCAAATATGGGTCATCTTGGAAGAATAAGTCCGAAAAGAAGGCACCCAAGCCAGGGAGACTATTAGCGCCACCAGTGTCACTGGATCTTGGAAGAATAGGGATAGTTATAAATGTCAAATTGAATTATTTATATAAACAGGAGTATAATACTGTATGAGTAGATGGAATTATGAGAACGCCTTTTCATGTGGCGTTAAGTGCTGATTTCAGCATTGTAAGCCCTATTGACTTATTTTCTTGGTTACTCAGATCACTGAATGTTAGTCAGTCATTAACTGGATCAGAATACTGTATTGCCTTGTTGGCTACTATTATTCCAACTGTTGATATACCTATATATTTTGTTTTATATCAACTGTGTAATAACATTGAATAAGTGTACCACAGATTATAAGTGTACCTTAAGTGACCGTGAGTAAGACTGTAATAGTGATGAAAGCAATAATTTAATGATTTAGGACTTTTTTTTTAAGCTTTTATTATATTTAAAACTTACGAATGTGGCTTGACATTGATTGGAACTTCAGAGCAACAGACTGTCTTCTAATCCCAGTATTGTATACAGTGCTCTATTTTAGGGTTGATAGAAAATATTTTATTATTTTCATTGTTTTTATAATTAAAAAATGAGCAGACTGCAGTTTTTGTAAATAGTCTAGAAATGTATGTAACTAGAAAATTGAAGATAAATTTATTATCAACCCACCATTACATTAGTGGTCAAGCCTGTTATTTTTTGTATTAATATTCTCAAGAAGATTTACAGTGGAACTTTAAGACATCCATGTTGTAGCAACAGACATTTCTGCTTCAATAATACTGATCTTGAGGACAACAACAAATAACTGATGTCTTTACACAAACTATGCACGATAAAATTATGAATATAATTTTATGACTAAGAGTAATAATTCTTTTATACGAATTAATAATTTATTAGTATTTATAAGAGAAATAATACAAGATTAATAGTTGTAAATCTTTGAATTAAAATGTATATAGAAAGATAATTACTCAATATTTACTAGCCATTAGGTTGCTTTTTATACGTGTTGCTTTCAAGCAATATTTAAAAAATGAAAGACAAAACTGATTAGGTTTTTGTTTAATTATAAAATGTTTAACTCAAATGACCTATTAAGCAGGACTCGTAGTGCCACATTTATAATGTACTGAATAATTGCTTTGAAAATGAGTATGTATTAAGGATGTTTTGAACATAATAGATTTCAGAATACAAGTGTATAATTGTGTGCTATTTTTGTAAGTAAAGTCAGTACTACTGTACATTAAAATAGAACACAAATTAATGTACTTTACAAATACTGTATTTAATGAAGTGTATATATATTAGAATTTTAGCACAACTGTTGCAATGGCAATATTAGTTATTTTAAGGTAATTAAAACTAGAAATTCATTTTTGTTTGGCTAATTACCATTATTCTTCATAGGGTACTTAACTTTATATACAAAAATATTTCAATCTTATAAAATTTAAAGCGAAATTAACGTTTTATTTTGGTAGGTTGAGCACGCGCAATATTCTTTGCATAATATTAGTTAAAGATTACCAACTGAAATAAATGCCCAACCCATATGGCTTGTAATAGTTGATTAAACATCGAAGTAAAACTGTAAAAATTAAGTAAAATAGGATCGAACTCGCATCTCTAGCATTGCCCGAGGCAATACTCTCCTAACATCACTCTGCAAAAATAACAAATGTTGTACTAAATATACCTGAGGTTTGAAAATCGCCTACCTGCTACCCACAATCAAATTTTTACATACTACCAGCTGATAATTGAGTGGGGGTAGTCAGTTTCTTCATCTCCTTATCCTGTCATTATAAAATGAATTGCCAAGATACAATGTTATAATATTGCTACTACCACCATAAATGGGATTTTGGGTACAAGCTACACGCTTCCATACACCAGGTATATTTAGTATAACAACTAGTAACTTTCAATATAAGATATTTATATAAGATATACCACTCGCCTACTGGCGAGCTATGTATAGGATGTCAGGGATTAGAGTTCTATCCCATCAAATTGCATCAATATTTTTATCTGTATGGATAAAAATATGTATGCATGCTCTCCAAATTACCCACTTGATTTTAACCTATTTTCAAAGTAAAATTATTAATATTTTATTATATTCAATACCAAAACAATTGAAGCACATAATACTACTGCATCAAACTCTGCCAATGCTTTTCAAAATTAATCAAAATATTGAATATCACTTTTTATAAAAAAATAAGTGATATCCAATTATAGTATTTACAAAATAATAAATTAAAATGATTTTATTTTACTATTATTGTCATCCCTCTTTTTGGAAGTCTCTATCAATTAATATTGTAATGCCTGTAAATACAGTAATTATAACAACCTATAAATTAAATTTAAAAACTGCAGGGGGGTTTGGGCAAAATATGACCCATCGCCGTTTTCAGTTATTGGCAAATTTTCGGTATAAAAAGTCGTAATTTGAAACTGAAAATAGGTGCAGAGAGCCGGAATTCGGATAAAAAAGCACGCTCAGGAGTCAAATTTCCGACATTTCAGACATTTTAAAAACTGCAGGGGGGTTTGGGCAAAATATGACCCATCGCCGTTTTCAGTAATTGGCATATTTTCGGTATGAAACGTCGTAATTTGAAACTGATATAGGTGCAGAGAGTCAGAATTCGGCTCAAAAAATCACGCTCAAGAGTCAAATTTCCGACATTTCAGACATTTTAAAAACTGCAGGGGGGTTTGGGCAAAATATGACCCATCGCCGTTTTCAGTAATTGGCATATTTTCGGTATAAAAAGTCGTAATTTGAAATTGAAAATAGGCCAATATTTCTTCAGTATTTTTACTAAATGGTTTATTAGTTCATTAACATATTGGATATATAGATTGATTTATTAACTTTTTATTTCAAGGTGCAAAACTATACCTTAGAATTGATCCAGGGGTTTCCTTGGGTCCCTAGATTGATCCAGGTGGTCATTGGGTACCTAGATTGATCAAGGGGGGTCCTTGGGTTACCACATTGTTCAAGGGGGTCCTTGCATCCCTAGTTTTATCCAGGGGGGGGAAGGGTAATTGGGTCCCTAGATTGTTCCAGGAGTCCTTGGATCGCTAGATTGTTCCAGGGGGGTCCGTGGGTCGCTAGATTGTTCCAAGGGGTCCTTGGGTTACCACATTGTTCCAGAGGTCCTTGGGTCCGCAGATTGTTCCAGAAGGATCCTTGGGTCCTCAGATGATTACAAAAAGCGTTTTTGGGTACGCAGATTGTTCCAGAGGGTTCTTTGGTTCCATATATTGTTAAAAGGGGGTCTTTGGGCCCTCTAATTGTTCTAGGAGGGTCTTTGGTTCCCCAGATTGCTTCAGGGAAAACTTTGGGTCACCAGATTCTTTCAGCGGGTTCTTGGGTCCCCAGAATGTTCCATGGGGGCTCCTTGGGTCACCAAATTGTTCCAGGCAGAACTTGGGTACCCAGATTATTCTCGGTACCAATTATTTCTTCACGTGCAGAGGGAATGTGACGAATAAAAATAATCTCTAATAAAGTTGAAATAAAGGTATATCTGTTTTCATTATTATCCATTTATAGTTAAGCTTATTTAGATTTTTATTACATGTTCTTCTACTCAATTTACTCTAACATATCTTGAGAAAAGAACATGATTTGTTGCATACTTTGGATGGCTGTATCACGTTAAATATTGCTCTAATTGCTTTGATATTCAATATTAGCAAAGAAAACCTTTACTAAAAGAAATGTAAATGAATGTGGTAAATCCAATGGTAATGTTTTCAAAGTGATTCTATGGCTGGTTTTGATTTTGAGTTTTGCGAAAAATGACGATTTCGGCGAGGTGACGGTTCTCTGCTGACGACTGGTGGTGTGGCCAGGAATTGTGGCCTGAAGGCACGAACTTTTCTGCCAATATTTCTTCAGTATTTTTACTAAATGGTTTATTAGTTCATTAACTTATTGGATATATTGATTGATTTATTAACTTCTTATTTCAAGGTGCAAAACTATACCTTAGAATTGATCCAGGGGTTTCCTTGGGTCCCTAGATTGATCCAGGTGGTCATTGGGTCCCTAGATTGATCAAAGCGATCATTGGGTCCTTAGATTGATCAAGGCGGTCATTGGGTCCCTAGATTGATCAAGGGGGTCCTTGGGTTACCACATTGTTCAAGGGGGTCTTTGCATCCCTAGTTTTATCCAGGGGGGGAAGGGTAATTGGGTCCCTAGATTGTTCCAGGAGTCCTTGGATCGCTAGATTGTTCCAGGGGGGTCCGTGGGTCGCTAGATCGTTCCAAGGGGTCCTTGGGTTACCACATTGTTCCAGAGGTCCTTGGGTCCGCAGATTGTTCCAGAAGGATCCTTGGGTCCTCAGATGATTACAAAAAGCGTTTTTGGGTACGCAGATTGTTCCAGAGGGTTCTTTGGTTCCATATATTGTTAAAAGAGGGTCTTTGGGCCCACTAATTGTTCTAGGAGGGTCTTTGGGTCCCCAGATTGCTTCAGGGAAAACTTTGGGTCACCAGATTCTTTCAGCGGGTTCTTGGGTCCCCAGAATGTTCCATGGGGGCTCCTTGGGTCACCAAATTGTTCCAGGCAGAACTTGGGTACCCAGATTGTTCTGGGTACCAATTATTTCTTCACGTGCAGAGGGAATGTGACGAATAAAAATAATCTCTAATAAAGTTGAAATAAAGGTATATCTGTTTTCATTATTATCCATTTATAGTTAAGCTTATTTAGATTTTTATTACATGTTCTTCTACTCAATTTACTCTAACATATCTTGAGAAAAGAACATCATTTGTTGCATACTTTGGATGGCTGTATCACGTTAAATATTGCTCTAATTGCTTTGATATTCAATATTAGCAAAGAAAACCTTTACTAAAAGAAATGTAAATGAATGTGGTAAATCCAATGGTAATGTTTTCAAAGTGATTCTATGGCTGGTTTTGATTTTGAGTTTTGCGAAAAATGACGATTTCGGCGAGGTGACGGTTCTCTGCTGACGACTGGTGGTGTGGCCAGGAATTGTGGCCTGAAGGCACGAACTTTTCTGCCAATATTTCTTCAGTATTTTTACTAAATGGTTTATTAGTTCATTAACTTATTGGATATATTGATTGATTTATTAACTTTTTATTTCAAGGTGCAAAACTATACCTTAGAATTGATCCAGGGGTTTCCTTGGGTCCCTAGATTGATCCAGGTGGTCATTGGGTCCCTAGATTGTTCAAGGCGGTCATTGGGTCCTTAGATTGATCAAGGCGGTCATTGGGTCACTAGATTGATCAAGGGGGTCCTTGAGTTACCACATTGTTCAAGGGGGTCCTTGCATCCCTAGTTTTATCCAGGGGGGGGAAGGGTAATTGGGTCCCTAGATTGTTCCAGGAGACCTTGGATCGCTAGATTGTTCCAGGGGGGTCCGTGGGTCGCTAGATCGTTCCAAGGGGTCCTTGGGTTACCACATTGTTCCAGAGGTCCTTGGGTCCGCAGATTGTTCCAGAAGGATCCTTGGGTCCTCAGATGATTACAAAAAGCGCTTTTGGGTACGCAGATTGTTCCAGAGGGTTCTTTGGTTCCATATATTGTTAAAAGAGGGTCTTTGGGCCCACTAATTGTTGTAGGAGGGTCTTTGGGTCCCCAGATTGCTTCAGGGAAAACTTGGGTCACCAGATTCTTTCAGCGGGTTCTTGGGTCCCCAGAATGTTCCATGGGGGCTCCTTGGGTCACCAAATTGTTCCAGGCAGAACTTGGGTACCCAGATTGTTCTGGGTACCAATTATTTCTTCACGTGCAGAAGAAATGTGACGAATAAAAATATTCTCTAATAAAGTTGAAATAAAGGTATATCTGTTTTCATTATTATCCATTTATAGTTAAGTTTATTTAGAATTTTATTACATGTTCTTCTACTCAATTTACTCTAACATATCTTGAGAAAAGAACATGATTTGTTGCATACTTTGGATGGCTGTATCACGTTAAATATTGCTCTAATTGCTTTGATATTCAATATTAGCAAAGAAAACCTTTACTAAAAGAAATGTAAATGAATGTGGTAAATCCAATGGTAATGTTTTGAAAGTGATTCTATGGCTGGTTTTGATTTTGAGTTTTGCGAAAAATGACGATTTCGGCGAGGTGACGGTTCTCTGCTGACGACTGGTGGTGTGGCCAGGAATTGTGGCCTGAAGGCACGAACATTCCTGCCAATATTTCTTCAGTATTTTTACTAAATGGTTTATTAGTTCATTAACTTTTTGGATATATTGATTGATTTATTAACTTCTTATTTCAAGGTGCAAAACTATACCTTAGAATTGATCATGGGGTTTCCTTGGGTCTCTAGATTGATCCAGGTGGTCATTGGGTCCCTAGATTGATCAAGGCGGTCATTGGGTCCTTAGATTGATCAAGGCGGTCATTGGGTCCCTAGATTGATCAAGGGGGTGCTTGAGTTACCACATTGTTCAAGGGGGTCTTTGCATCCCTAGTTTTATCCAGGGGGGGAAGGGTAATTGGGTCCCTAGATTGTTCCAGGAGTCCTTGGATCGCTAGATTGTTCCAGAGGGGGTCCGTGGGTCGCTAGATTGTTCCAAGGGGTCCTTGGGTTACCACATTGTTCCAGAGGTCCTTGGGTCCGCAGATTGTTCCAGAAGGATCCTTGGGTCCTCAGATGATTACAAAAAGCGTTTTTGGGTACGCAGATTGTTCCAGAGGGTTCTTTGGTTCCATATATTGTTAAAAGAGGGTCTTTGGGCCCTCTAATTGTTCTAGGAGGGTCTTTGGGTCCCCAGATTGCTTCAGGGAAAACTTTGGGTCACCAGATTCTTTCAGCGGGTTCTTGGGTCCCCAGAATGTTCCATGGGGGGCTCCTTGGGTCACCAAATTGTTCCAGGCAGAACTTGGGTACCCAGATTGTTCTGGGTACCAATTATTTCTTCACGTGCAGAGGGAATGTGACGAATAAAAATAATCTCTAATAAAGTTGAAATAAAGGTATATCTGTTTTCATTATTATCCATTTATAGTTAAGCTTATTTAGATTTTTATTACATGTCCTTCTACTCAATTTACTCTAACATATCTTGAGAAAAGAACATCATTTGTTGCATACTTTGGATGGCTGTATCACGTTAAATATTGCTCTAATTGCTTTGATATTCAATATTAGCAAAGAAAACCTTTACTAAAAGAAATGTAAATGAATGTGGTAAATCCAATGGTAATGTTTTCAAAGTGATTCTATGGCTGGTTTTGATTTTGAGTTTTGCGAAAAATGACGATTTCGGCGAGGTGACGGTTCTCTGCTGACGACTGGTGGTGTGGCCAGGAATTGTGGCCTGAAGGCACGAACGTTTCTGCCAATATTTCTTCAGTATTTTTACTAAATGGTTTATTAGTTCATTAACTTATTGGATATATTGATTGATTTATTAACTTCTTATTTCAAGGTGCAAAACTATACCTTAGAATTGATCCAGGGGTTTCCTTGGGTCCCTAGATTGATCCAGGTGGTCATTGGGTCCCTAGATTGATCAAAGCGATCATTGGGTCCTTAGATTGATCAAGGCGGTCATTGGGTCCCTAGATTGATCAAGGGGGTCCTTGGGTTACCACATTGTTCAAGGGGGTCTTGGCATCCCTAGTTTTATCCAGGGGGGGAAGGGTAATTGGGTCCCTAGATTGTTCCAGGAGTCCTTGGATCGCTAGATTGTTCCAGGGGGGTCCGTGGGTCGCTAGATTGTTCCAAGGGGTCTTTGGGTTACCACATTGTTCCAGAGGTCCTTGGGTCCGCAGATTGTTCCAGAAGGATCCTTGGGTCCTCAGATGATTACAAAAAGCGTTTTTGGGTACGCAGATTGTTCCAGAGGGTTCTTTAGTTCCATATATTGTTAAAAGAGGGTCTTTGGGCCCTCTAATTGTTCTAGGAGGGTCTTTGGGTCCCCAGATTGCTTCAGGGAAAACTTTGGGTCACCAGATTCTTTCAGCGGGTTCTTGGGTCCCCAGAATGTTCCATGGGGGGCTCCTTGGGTCACCAAATTGTTCCAGGCAGAACTTGGGTACCCAGATTGTTCTGGGTACCAATTATTTCTTCACGTGCAGAGGGAATGTGACGAATAAAAATAATCTCTAATAAAGTTGAAATAAAGGTATATCTGTTTTCATTATTATCCATTTATAGTTAAGCTTATTTAGATTTTTATTACATGTTCTTCTACTCAATTTACTCTAACATATCTTGAGAAAAGAACATCATTTGTTGCATACTTTGGATGGCTGTATCACGTTAAATATTGCTCTAATTGCTTTGATATTCAATATTAGCAAAGAAAACCTTTACTAAAAGAAATGTAAATGAATGTGGTAAATCCAATGGTAATGTTTTGAAAGTGATTCTATGGCTGGTTTTGATTTTGAGTTTTGCGAAAAATGACGATTTCGGCGAGGTGACGGTTCTCTGCTGACGACTGGTGGTGTGGCCAGGAATTGTGGCCTGAAGGCACGAACTTTTCTGCCAATATTTCTTCAGTATTTTTACTAAATGGTTTATTAGTTCATTAACTTATTGGATATATTGATTGATTTATTAACTTTTTATTTCAAGGTGCAAAACTATACCTTAGAATTGATCCAGGGGTTTCCTTGGGTCCCTAGATTGATCCAGGTGGTCATTGGGTCCCTAGATTGATCAAAGCGATCATTGGGTCCTTAGATTGATCAAGGCGGTCATTGGGTCCCTAGATTGATCAAGGGGGTCCTTGGGTTACCACATTGTTCAAGGGGGTCTTGGCATCCCTAGTTTTATCCAGGGGGGGAAGGGTAATTGGGTCCCTAGATTGTTCCAGGAGTCCTTGGATCGCTAGATTGTTCCAGGGGGGTCCGTGGGTCGCTAGATTGTTCCAAGGGGTCTTTGGGTTACCACATTGTTCCAGAGGTCCTTGGGTCCGCAGATTGTTCCAGAAGGATCCTTGGGTCCTCAGATGATTACAAAAAGCGTTTTTGGGTACGCAGATTGTTCCAGAGGGTTCTTTAGTTCCATATATTGTTAAAAGAGGGTCTTTGGGCCCTCTAATTGTTCTAGGAGGGTCTTTGGGTCCCCAGATTGCTTCAGGGAAAACTTTGGGACACCAGATTCTTTCAGCGGGTTCTTGGGTCCCCAGAATGTTCCATGGGGGGCTCCTTGGGTCACCAAATTGTTCCAGGCAGAACTTGGGTACCCAGATTGTTCTGGGTACCAATTATTTCTTCACGTGCAGAGGGAATGTGACGAATAAAAATAATCTCTAATAAAGTTGAAATAAAGGTATATCTGTTTTCATTATTATCCATTTATAGTTAAGCTTATTTAGATTTTTATTACATGTTCTTCTACTCAATTTACTCTAACATATCTTGAGAAAAGAACATCATTTGTTGCATACTTTGGATGGCTGTATCACGTTAAATATTGCTCTAATTGCTTTGATATTCAATATTAGCAAAGAAAACCTTTACCAAAAGAAATGTAAATGAATGTGGTAAATCCAATGGTAATGTTTTGAAAGTGATTCTATGGCTGGTTTTGATTTTGAGTTTTGCGAAAAATGACGATTTCGGCGAGGTGACGGTTCTCTGCTGACGACTGGTGGTGTGGCCAGGAATTGTGGCCTGAAGGCACGAACTTTTCTGCCAATATTTCTTCAGTATTTTTACTAAATGGTTTATTAGTTCATTAACTTATTGGATATATTGATTGATTTATTAACTTTTTATTTCAAGGTGCAAAACTATACCTTAGAATTGATCCAGGGGTTTCCTTGGGTCCCTAGATTGATCCAGGTGGTCATTGGGTCCCTAGATTGATCAAAGCGATCATTGGGTCCTTAGATTGATCAAGGCGGTCATTGGGTCCCTAGATTGATCAAGGGGGTCCTTGGGTTACCACATTGTTCAAGGGGGTCTTTGCATCCCTAGTTTTATCCAGGGGGGGAAGGGTAATTGGGTCCCTAGATTGTTCCAGGAGTCCTTGGATCGCTAGATTGTTCCAGGGGGGTCCGTGGGTCGCTAGATCGTTCCAAGGGGTCCTTGGGTTACCACATTGTTCCAGAGGTCCTTGGGTCCGCAGATTGTTCCAGAAGGATCCTTGGGTCCTCAGATGATTACAAAAAGCGTTTTTGGGTACGCAGATTGTTCCAGAGGGTTCTTTGGTTCCATATATTGTTAAAAGAGGGTCTTTGGGCCCACTAATTGTTCTAGGAGGGTCTTTGGGTCCCCAGATTGCTTCAGGGAAAACTTTGGGTCACCAGATTCTTTCAGCGGGTTCTTGGGTCCCCAGAATGTTCCATGGGGGCTCCTTGGGTCACCAAATTGTTCCAGGCAGAACTTGGGTACCCAGATTGTTCTGGGTACCAATTATTTCTTCACGTGCAGAGGGAATGTGACGAATAAAAATAATCTCTAATAAAGTTGAAATAAAGGTATATCTGTTTTCATTATTATCCATTTATAGTTAAGCTTATTTAGATTTTTATTACATGTTCTTCTACTCAATTTACTCTAACATATCTTGAGAAAAGAACATCATTTGTTGCATACTTTGGATGGCTGTATCACGTTAAATATTGCTCTAATTGCTTTGATATTCAATATTAGCAAAGAAAACCTTTACTAAAAGAAATGTAAATGAATGTGGTAAATCCAATGGTAATGTTTTCAAAGTGATTCTATGGCTGGTTTTGATTTTGAGTTTTGCGAAAAATGACGATTTCGGCGAGATGACGGTTCTCTGCTGACGACTGGTGGTGTGGCCAGGAATTGTGGCCTGAAGGCACGAACTTTTCTGCCAATATTTCTTCAGTATTTTTACTAAATGGTTTATTAGTTCATTAACTTATTGGATATATTGATTGATTTATTAACTTCTTATTTCAAGGTGCAAAACTATACCTTAGAATTGATCCAGAGGTTTCCTTGGGTCCCTAGATTGATCCAGGTGGTCATTGGGTCCCTAGATTGATCAAAGCGATCATTGGGTCCTTAGATTGATCAAGGCGGTCATTGGGTCCCTAGATTGATCAAGGGGGTCCTTGGGTTACCACATTGTTCAAGGGGGTCTTGGCATCCCTAGTTTTATCCAGGGGGGGAAGGGTAATTGGGTCCCTAGATTGTTCCAGGAGTCCTTGGATCGCTAGATTGTTCCAGGGGGGTCCGTGGGTCGCTAGATTGTTCCAAGGGGTCTTTGGGTTACCACATTGTTCCAGAGGTCCTTGGGTCCGCAGATTGTTCCAGAAGGATCCTTGGGTCCTCAGATGATTACAAAAAGCGTTTTTGGGTACGCAGATTGTTCCAGAGGGTTCTTTTGTTCCATATATTGTTAAAAGAGGGTCTTTGGGCCCTCTAATTGTTCTAGGAGGGTCTTTGGGTCCCCAGATTGCTTCAGGGAAAACTTTGGGTCACCAGATTCTTTCAGCGGGTTCTTGGGTCCCCAGAATGTTCCATGGGGGGCTCCTTGGGTCACCAAATTGTTCCAGGCAGAACTTGGGTACCCAGATTGTTCTGGGTACCAATTATTTCTTCACGTGCAGAGGGAATGTGAGGAATAAAAATAATCTCTAATAAAGTTGAAATAAAGGTATATCTGTTTTCATTATTATCCATTTATAGTTAAGCTTATTTAGATTTTTATTACATGTTCTTCTACTCAATTTACTCTAACATATCTTGAGAAAAGAACATGATTTGTTGCATACTTTGGATGGCTGTATCACGTTAAATATTGCTCTAATTGCTTTGATATTCAATATTAGCAAAGAAAACCTTTACTAAAAGAAATGTAAATGAATGTGGTAAATCCAATGGTAATGTTTTCAAAGTGATTCTATGGCTGGTTTTGATTTTGAGTTTTGCGAAAAATGACGATTTCGGCGAGGTGACGGTTCTCTGCTGACGACTGGTGGTGTGGCCAGGAATTGTGGCCTGAAGGCACGAACTTTTCTGCCAATATTTCTTCAGTATTTTTACTAAATGGTTTATTAGTTCATTAACTTATTGGATATATTGATTGATTTATTAACTTCTTATTTCAAGGTGCAAAACTATACCTTAGAATTGATCCAGGGGTTTCCTTGGGTCCCTAGATTGATCCAGGTGGTCATTGGGTCCCTAGATTGATCAAAGCGATCATTGGGTCCTTAGATTGATCAAGGCGGTCATTGGGTCCCTAGATTGATCAAGGGGGTCCTTGGGTTACCACATTGTTCAAGGGGGTCTTGGCATCCCTAGTTTTATCCAGGGGGGGAAGGGTAATTGGGTCCCTAGATTGTTCCAGGAGTCCTTGGATCGCTAGATTGTTCCAGGGGGGTCCGTGGGTCGCTAGATTGTTCCAAGGGGTCTTTGGGTTACCACATTGTTCCAGAGGTCCTTGGGTCCGCAGATTGTTCCAGAAGGATCCTTGGGTCCTCAGATGATTACAAAAAGCGTTTTTGGGTACGCAGATTGTTCCAGAGGGTTCTTTGGTTTCATATATTGTTAAAAGAGGGTCTTTGGGCCCTCTAATTGTTCTAGGAGGGTCTTTGGTTCCCCAGATTGCTTCAGGGAAAACTTTGGGTCACCAGATTCTTTCAGCGGGTTCTTGGGTCCCCAGAATGTTCCATGGGGGCTCCTTGGGTCACCAAATTGTTCCAGGCAGAACTTGGGTACCCAGATTATTCTGGGTACCAATTATTTCTTCACGTGCAGAGGGAATGTGACGAATAAAAATAATCTCTAATAATGTTGAAATAAAGGTATATCTGTTTTCATTATTATCCATTTATAGTTAAGCTTATTTAGATTTTTATTACATGTTCTTCTACTCAATTTACTCTAACATATCTTGAGAAAAGAACATCATTTGTTGCATACTTTGGATGGCTGTATCACGTTAAATATTGCTCTAATTGCTTTGATATTCAATATTAGCAAAGAAAACCTTTACTAAAAGAAATGTAAATGAATGTGGTAAATCCAATGGTAATGTTTTCAAAGTGATTCTATGGCTGGTTTTGATTTTGAGTTTTGCGAAAAATGACGATTTCGGCGAGGTGACGGTTCTCTGCTGACGACTGGTGGTGTGGCCAGGAATTGTGGCCTGAAGGCACGAACTTTTCTGCCAATATTTCTTCAGTATTTTTACTAAATGGTTTATTAGTTCATTAACTTATTGGATATATTGATTGATTTATTAACTTCTTATTTCAAGGTGCAAAACTATACCTTAGAATTGATCCAGGGGTTTCCTTGGGTCCCTAGATTGATCCAGGTGGTCATTGGGTCCCTAGATTGATCAAAGCGATCATTGGGTCCTTAGATTGATCAAGGCGGTCATTGGGTCCCTAGATTGATCAAGGGGGTCCTTGGGTTGCCACATTGTTCAAGGGGGTCTTGGCATCCCTAGTTTTATCCAGGGGGGGAAGGGTAATTGGGTCCCTAGATTGTTCCAGGAGTCCTTGGATCGCTAGATTGTTCCAGGGGGGTCCGTGGGTCGCTAGATTGTTCCAAGGGGTCTTTGGGTTACCACATTGTTCCAGAGGTCCTTGGGTCCGCAGATTGTTCCAGAAGGATCCTTGGGTCCTCAGATGATTACAAAAAGCGTTTTTGGGTACGCAGATTGTTCCAGAGGGTTCTTTGGTTCCATATATTGTTAAAAGAGGGTCTTTGGGCCCTCTAATTGTTCTAGGAGGGTCTTTGGGTCCCCAGATTGCTTCAGGGAAAACTTTGGGTCACCAGATTCTTTCAGCGGGTTCTTGGGTCCCCAGAATGTTCCATGGGGGGCTCCTTGGGTCACCAAATTGTTCCAGGCAGAACTTGGGTACCCAGATTGTTCTGGGTACCAATTATTTCTTCACGTGCAGAGGGAATGTGACGAATAAAAATAATCTCTAATAAAGTTGAAATAAAGGTATATCTGTTTTCATTATTATCCATTTATAGTTAAGCTTATTTAGAATTTTATTACATGTTCTTCTACTCAATTTACTCTAACATATCTTGAGAAAAGAACATGATTTGTTGCATACTTTGGATGGCTGTATCACGTTAAATATTGCTCTAATTGCTTTGATATTCAATATTAGCAAAGAAAACCTTTACTAAAAGAAATGTAAATGAATGTGGTAAATCCAATGGTAATGTTTTCAAAGTGATTCTATGGCTGGTTTTGATTTTGAGTTTTGCGAAAAATGACGATTTCGGCGAGGTGACGGTTCTCTGCTGACGACTGGTGGTGTGGCCAGGAATTGTGGCCTGAAGGCACGAACTTTCCTGCCAATATTTCTTCAGTATTTTTACTAAATGGTTTATTAGTTCATTAACTTATTGGATATATTGATTGATTTATTAACTTTTTATTTCAAGGTGCAAAACTATACCTTAGAATTGATCCAGGGGTTTCCTTGGGTCCCTAGATTGATCCAGGTGGTCATTGGGTCCCTAGATTGTTCAAGGCGGTCATTGGGTCCTTAGATTGATCAAGGCGGTCATTGGGTCACTAGATTGATCAAGGGGGTCCTTGAGTTACCACATTGTTCAAGGGGGTCCTTGCATCCCTAGTTTTATCCAGGGGGGGAAGGGTAATTGGGTCCCTAGATTGTTCCAGGAGTCCTTGGATCGTTAGATTGTTCCAGGGGGGTCCGTGGGTCGCTAGATCGTTCCAAGGGGTCCTTGGGTTACCACATTGTTCCAGAGGTCCTTGGGTCCGCAGATTGTTCCAGAAGGATCCTTGGGTCCTCAGATGATTACAAAAAGCGTTTTTGGGTACGCAGATTGTTCCAGAGGGTTCTTTGGTTCCATATATTGTTAAAAGAGGGTCTTTGGGCCCACTAATTGTTCTAGGAGGGTCTTTGGGTCCCCAGATTGCTTCAGGGAAAACTTTGGGTCACCAGATTCTTTCAGCGGGTTCTTGGGTCCCCAGAATGTTCCATGGGGGCTCCTTGGGTCACCAAATTGTTCCAGGCAGAACTTGGGTACCCAGATTGTTCTGGGTACCAATTATTTCTTCACGTGCAGAAGAAATGTGACGAATAAAAATATTCTCTAATAAAGTTGAAATAAATGTATATCTGTTTTCATTATTATCCATTTATAGTTAAGCTTATTTAGAATTTTATTACATGTTCTTCTACTCAATTTACTCTAACATATCTTGAGAAAAGAACATGATTTGTTGCATACTTTGGATGGCTGTATCACGTTAAATATTGCTCTAATTGCTTTGATATTCAATATTAGCAAAGAAAACCTTTACTGAAAGAAATGTAAATGAATGTGGTAAATCCAATGGTAATGTTTTGAAAGTGATTCTATGGCTGGTTTTGATTTTGAGTTTTGCGAAAAATGACGATTTCGGCGAGGTGACGGTTCTCTGCTGACGACTGGTGGTGTGGCCAGGAATTGTGGCCTGAAGGCACGAACATTCCTGCCAATATTTCTTCAGTATTTTTACTAAATGGTTTATTAGTTCATTAACTTTTTGGATATATTGATTGATTTATTAACTTCTTATTTCAAGGTGCAAAACTATACCTTAGAATTGATCATGGGGTTTCCTTGGGTCCCTAGATTGATCCAGGTGGTCATTGGGTCCCTAGATTGATCAAGGCGGTCATTGGGTCCTTAGATTGATCAAGGCGGTCATTGGGTCCCTAGATTGATCAAGGGGGTGCTTGAGTTACCACATTGTTCAAGGGGGTCTTTGCATCCCTAGTTTTATCCAGGGGGGGAAGGGTAATTGGGTCCCTAGATTGTTCCAGGAGTCCTTGGATCGCTAGATTGTTCCAGGGGGGTCCGTGGGTCGCTAGATTGTTCCAAGGGGTCTTTGGGTTACCACATTGTTCCAGAGGTCCTTGGGTCCGCAGATTGTTCCAGAAGGATCCTTGGGTCCTCAGATGATTACAAAAAGCGTTTTTGGGTACGCAGATTGTTCCAGAGGGTTCTTTGGTTCCATATATTGTTAAAAGAGGGTCTTTGGGCCCTCTAATTGTTCTAGGAGGGTCTTTGGTTCCCCAGATTGCTTCAGGGAAAACTTTAGGTCACCAGATTCTTTCAGCGGGTTCTTGGGTCCCCAGAATGTTCCATGGGGGCTCCTTGGGTCACCAAATTGTTCCAGGCAGAACTTGGGTACCCAGATTATTCTGGGTACCAATTATTTCTTCACGTGCAGAGGGAATGTGACGAATAAAAATAATCTCTAATAAAGTTGAAATAAAGGTATATCTGTTTTCATTATTATCCATTTATAGTTAAGCTTATTTAGATTTTTATTACATGTTCTTCTACTCAATTTACTCTAACATATCTTGAGAAAAGAACATCATTTGTTGCATACTTTGGATGGCTGTATCACGTTAAATATTGCTCTAATTGCTTTGATATTCAATATTAGCAAAGAAAACCTTTACTAAAAGAAATGTAAATGAATGTGGTAAATCCAATGGTAATGTTTTCAAAGTGATTCTATGGCTGGTTTTGATTTTGAGTTTTGCGAAAAATGACGATTTCGGCGAGGTGACGGTTCTCTGCTGACGACTGGTGGTGTGGCCAGGAATTGTGGCCTGAAGGCACGAACTTTTCTGCCAATATTTCTTCAGTATTTTTACTAAATGGTTTATTAGTTCATTAACTTATTGGATATATTGATTGATTTATTAACTTCTTATTTCAAGGTGCAAAATTATACCTTAGAATTGATCCAGGGGTTTCCTTGGGTCCCTAGATTGATCCAGGTGGTCATTGGGTCCCTAGATTGATCAAAGCGATCATTGGGTCCTTAGATTGATCAAGGCGGTCATTGGGTCCCTAGATTGATCAAGGGGGTCCTTGGGTTACCACATTGTTCAAGGGGGTCTTGGCATCCCTAGTTTTATCCAGGGGGGGAAGGGTAATTGGGTCCCTAGATTGTTCCAGGAGTCCTTGGATCGCTAGATTGTTCCAGGGGGGTCCGTGGGTCGCTAGATTGTTCCAAGGGGTCTTTGGGTTACCACATTGTTCCAGAGGTCCTTGGGTCCGCAGATTGTTCCAGAAGGATCCTTGGGTCCTCAGATGATTACAAAAAGCGTTTTTGGGTACGCAGATTGTTCCAGAGGGTTCTTTGGTTCCATATATTGTTAAAAGAGGGTCTTTGGGCCCTCTAATTGTTCTAGGAGGGTCTTTGGGTCCCCAGATTGCTTCAGGGAAAACTTTGGGTCACCAGATTCTTTCAGCGGGTTCTTGGGTCCCCAGAATGTTCCATGGGGGGCTCCTTGGGTCTCCAAATTGTTCCAGGCAGAACTTGGGTACCCAGATTGTTCTGGGTACCAATTATTTCTTCACGTGCAGAGGGAATGTGACGAATAAAAATAATCTCTAATAAAGTTGAAATAAAGGTATATCTGTTTTCATTATTATCCATTTATAGTTAAGCTTATTTAGATTTTTATTACATGTTCTTCTACTCAATTTACTCTAACATATCTTGAGAAAAGAACATGATTTGTTGCATACTTTGGATGGCTGTATCACGTTAAATATTGCTCTAATTGCTTTGATATTCAATATTAGCAAAGAAAACCTTTACTAAAAGAAATGTAAATGAATGTGGTAAATCCAATGGTAATGTTTTCAAAGTGATTCTATGGCTGGTTTTGATTTTGAGTTTTGCGAAAAATGACGATTTCGGCGAGGTGACGGTTCTCTGCTGACGACTGGTGGTGTGGCCAGGAATTGTGGCCTGAAGGCACGAACTTTTCTGCCAATATTTCTTCAGTATTTTTACTAAATGGTTTATTAGTTCATTAACTTATTGGATATATTGATTGATTTATTAACTTCTTATTTCAAGGTGCAAAACTATACCTTAGAATTGATCCAGGGGTTTCCTTGGGTCCCTAGATTGATCCAGGTGGTCATTGGGTCCCTAGATTGATCAAAGCGATCATTGGGTCCTTAGATTGATCAAGGCGGTCATTGGGTCCCTAGATTGATCAAGGGGGTCCTTGGGTTACCACATTGTTCAAGGGGGTCTTGGCATCCCTAGTTTTATCCAGGGGGGGAAGGGTAATTGGGTCCCTAGATTGTTCCAGGAGTCCTTGGATCGCTAGATTGTTCCAGAGGGGGTCCGTGGGTCGCTAGATTGTTCCAAGGGGTCCTTGGGTTACCACATTGTTCCAGAGGTCCTTGGGTCCGCAGATTGTTCCAGAAGGATCCTTGGGTCCTCAGATGATTACAAAACGCGTTTTTGGGTACGCAGATTGTTCCAGAGGGTTCTTTGGTTCCATATATTGTTAAAAGAGGGTCTTTGGGCCCTCTAATTGTTCTAGGAGGGTCTTTGGGTCCCCAGAATGCTTCAGGGAAAACTTTGGGTCACCAGATTCTTTCAGCGGGTTCTTGGGTCCCCAGAATGTTCCATGGGGGCTCCTTGGGTCACCAAATTGTTCCAGGCAGAACTTGGGTACCCAGATTATTCTGGGTACCAATTATTTCTTCACGTGCAGAAGGAATGTGACGAATAAAAATAATCTCTAATAAAGTTGAAATAAATGTATATCTGTTTTCATTATTATCCATTTATAGTTAAGCTTATTTAGAATTTTATTACATGTTCTTCTACTCAATTTACTCTAACATATCTTGAGAAAAGAACATGATTTGTTGCATACTTTGGATGGCTATATCACGTTAAATATTGCTCTAATTGCTTTGATATTCAATATTAGCAAAGAAAACCTTTACTAAAAGAAATGTAAATGAATGTGGTAAATCCAATGGTAATGTTTTCAAAGTGATTCTATGGCTGGTTTTGATTTTGAGTTTTGCGAAAAATGACGATTTCGGCGAGGTGACGGTTCTCTGCTGACGACTGGTGGTGTGGCCAGGAATTGTGGCCTGAAGGCACGAACTTTTCTGCCAATATTTCTTCAGTATTTTTACTAAATGGTTTATTAGTTCATTAACTTTTTGGATATATTGATTAATTTATTAACTTCTTATTTCAAGGTGCAAAACTATACCTTAGAATTGATCCAGGGGTTTCCTTGGGTCCCTAGATTGATCCAGGTGGTCATTGGGTCCCTAGATTGATCAAAGCGATCATTGGGTCCTTAGATTGATCAAGGCGGTCATTGGGTCCCTAGATTGATCAAGGGGGTCCTTGGGTTACCACATTGTTCAAGGGGGTCTTGGCATCCCTAGTTTTATCCAGGGGGGGAAGGGTAATTGGGTCCCTAGATTGTTCCAGGAGTCCTTGGATCGCTAGATTGTTCCAGGGGGGTCCGTGGGTCGCTAGATTGTTCCAAGGGGTCTTTGGGTTACCACATTGTTCCAGAGGTCCTTGGGTCCGCAGATTGTTCCAGAAGGATCCTTGGGTCCTCAGATGATTACAAAAAGCGTTTTTGGGTACGCAGATTGTTCCAGAGGGTTCTTTGGTTCCATATATTGTTAAAAGAGGGTCTTTGGGCCCTCTAATTGTTCTAGGAGGGTCTTTGGGTCCCCAGATTGCTTCAGGGAAAACTTTGGGTCACCAGATTCTTTCAGCGGGTTCTTGGGTCCCCAGAATGTTCCATGGGGGGCTCCTTGGGTCACCAAATTGTTCCAGGCAGAACTTGGGTACCCAGATTGTTCTGGGTACCAATTATTTCTTCACGTGCAGAGGGAATGTGACGAATAAAAATAATCTCTAATAAAGTTGAAATAAAGGTATATCTGTTTTCATTATTATCCATTTATAGTTAAGCTTATTTAGAATTTTATTACATGTTCTTCTACTCAATTTACTCTAACATATCTTGAGAAAAGAACATGATTTGTTGCATACTTTGGATGGCTGTATCACGTTAAATATTGCTCTAATTGCTTTGATATTCAATATTAGCAAAGAAAACCTTTACTAAAAGAAATGTAAATGAATGTGGTAAATCCAATGGTAATGTTTTCAAAGTGATTCTATGGCTGGTTTTGATTTTGAGTTTTGCGAAAAATGACGATTTCGGCGAGGTGACGGTTCTCTGCTGACGACTGGTGGTGTGGCCAGGAATTGTGGCCTGAAGGCACGAACTTTTCTGCCAATATTTCTTCAGTATTTTTACTAAATGGTTTATTAGTTCATTAACTTTTTGGATATATTGATTAATTTATTAACTTTTTATTTCAAGGTGCAAAACTATACCTTAGAATTGATCCAGGGGTTTCCTTGGGTCCCTAGATTGATCCAGGTGGTCATTGGGTCCCTAGATTGTTCAAGGCGGTCATTGGGTCCTTAGATTGATCAAGGCGGTCATTGGGTCACTAGATTGATCAAGGGGGTCCTTGAGTTACCACATTGTTCAAGGGGGTCCTTGCATCCCTAGTTTTATCCAGGGGGGGAAGGGTAATTGGGTCCCTAGATTGTTCCAGGAGTCCTTGGATCGCTAGATTGTTCCAGGGGGGTCCGTGGGTCGCTAGATCGTTCCAAGGGGTCCTTGGGTTACCACATTGTTCCAGAGGTCCTTGGGTCCGCAGATTGTTCCAGAAGGATCCTTGGGTCCTCAGATGAATATAAAAAGCGTTTTTGGGTACGCAGATTGTTCCAGAGGGTTCTTTGGTTCCATATATTGTTAAAAGAGGGTCTTTGGGCCCACTAATTGTTCTAGGAGGGTCTTTGGGTCCCCAGATTGCTTCAGGGAAAACTTTGGGTCACCAGATTCTTTCAGCGGGTTCTTGGGTCCCCAAAATGTTCCATGGGGGCTCCTTGGGTCACCAAATTGTTCCAGGCAGAACTTGGGTACCCAGATTGTTCTGGGTACCAATTATTTCTTCACGTGCAGAAGAAATGTGACGAATAAAAATATTCTCTAATAAAGTTGAAATAAAGGTATATCTGTTTTCATTATTATCCATTTATAGTTAAGCTTATTTAGAATTTTATTACATGTCCTTTTACTCAATTTACTCTAACATATCTTGAGAAAAGAACATGATTTGTTGCATACTTTGGATGGCTGTATCACGTTAAATATTGCTCTAATTGCTTTGATATTCAATATTAGCAAAGAAAACCTTTACTAAAAGAAATGTAAATGAATGTGGTAAATCCAATGGTAATGTTTTCAAAGTGATTCTATGGCTGGTTTTGATTTTGAGTTTTGCGAAAAATGACGATTTCGGCGAGGTGACGGTTCTCTGCTGACGACTGGTGGTGTGGCCAGGAATTGTGGCCTGAAGGCACGAACTTTTCTGCCAATATTTCTTCAGTATTTTTACTAAATGGTTTATTAGTTCATTAACTTTTTGGATATATTGATTAATTTATTAACTTTTTATTTCAAGGTGCAAAACTATACCTTAGAATTGATCCAGGGGTTTCCTTGGGTCCCTAGATTGATCCAGGTGGTCATTGGGTCCCTAGATTGATCAAAGCGATCATTGGGTCCTTAGATTGATCAAGGCGGTCATTGGGTCCCTAGATTGATCAAGGGGGTCCTTGGGTTACCACATTGTTCAAGGGGGTCTTGGCATCCCTAGTTTTATCCAGGGGGGGAAGGGTAATTGGGTCCCTAGATTGTTCCAGGAGTCCTTGGATCGCTAGATTGTTCCAGGGGGGTCCGTGGGTCGCTAGATTGTTCCAAGGGGTCTTTGGGTTACCACATTGTTCCAGAGGTCCTTGGGTCCGCAGATTGTTCCAGAAGGATCCTTGGGTCCTCAGATGATTACAAAAAGCGTTTTTGGGTACGCAGATTGTTCCAGAGGGTTCTTTGGTTCCATATATTGTTAAAAGAGGGTCTTTGGGCCCTCTAATTGTTCTAGGAGGGTCTTTGGTTCCCCAGATTGCTTCAGGGAAAACTTTGGGTCACCAGATTCTTTCAGCGGGTTCTTGGGTCCCCAGAATGTTCCATGGGGGCTCCTTGGGTCACCAAACTGTTCCAGGCAGAACTTGGGTACCCAGATTATTCTGGGTACCAATTATTTCTTCACGTGCAGAGGGAATGTGACGAATAAAAATAATCTCTAATAAAGTTGAAATAAAGGTATATCTGTTTTCATTATTATCCATTTATAGTTAAGCTTATTTAGATTTTTATTACATGTTCTTCTACTCAATTTACTCTAACATATCTTGAGAAAAGAACATCATTTGTTGCATACTTTGGATGGCTGTATCACGTTAAATATTGCTCTAATTGCTTTGATATTCAATATTAGCAAAGAAAACCTTTACTAAAAGAAACGTAAATGAATGTGGTAAATCCAATGGTAATGTTTTCAAAGTGATTCTATGGCTGGTTTTGATTTTGAGTTTTGCGAAAAATGACGATTTCGGCGAGGTGACGGTTCTCTGCTGACGACTGGTGGTGTGGCCAGGAATTGTGGCCTGAAGGCACGAACTTTTCTGCCAATATTTCTTCAGTATTTTTACTAAATGGTTTATTAGTTCATTAACTTATTGGATATATTGATTGATTTATTAACTTTTTATTTCAAGGTGCAAAACTATACCTTAGAATTGATCCAGGGGTTTCCTTGGGTCCCTAGATTGATCCAGGTGGTCATTGGGTCCCTAGATTGATCAAAGCGATCATTGGGTCCTTAGATTGATCAAGGCGGTCATTGGGTCCCTAGATTGATCAAGGGGGTCCTTGGGTTACCACATTGTTCAAGGGGGTCTTGGCATCCCTAGTTTTATCCAGGGGGGGAAGGGTAATTGGGTCCCTAGATTGTTCCAGGAGTCCTTGGATCGCTAGATTGTTCCAGGGGGGTCCGTGGGTCGCTAGATTGTTCCAAGGGGTCTTTGGGTTACCACATTGTTCCAGAGGTCCTTGGGTCCGCAGATTGTTCCAGAAGGATCCTTGGGTCCTCAGATGATTACAAAAAGCGTTTTTGGGTACGCAGATTGTTCCAGAGGGTTCTTTGGTTCCATATATTGTTAAAAGAGGGTCTTTGGGCCCTCTAATTGTTCTAGGAGGGTCTTTGGTTCCCCAGATTGCTTCAGGGAAAACTTTGGGTCACCAGATTCTTTCAGCGGGTTCTTGGGTCCCCAGAATGTTCCATGGGGGCTCCTTGGGTCACCAAACTGTTCCAGGCAGAACTTGGGTACCCAGATTATTCTGGGTACCAATTATTTCTTCACGTGCAGAGGGAATGTGACGAATAAAAATAATTCTCTAATAAAGTTGAAATAAAGGTATATCTGTTTTCATTATTATCCATTTATAGTTAAGCTTATTTAGATTTTTATTACATGTTCTTCTACTCAATTTACTCTAACATATCTTGAGAAAAGAACATCATTTGTTGCATACTTTGGATGGCTGTATCACGTTAAATATTGCTCTAATTGCTTTGATATTCAATATTAGCAAAGAAAACCTTTACTAAAAGAAATGTAAATGAATGTGGTAAATCCAATGGTAATGTTTTCAAAGTGATTCTATGGCTGGTTTTGATTTTGAGTTTTGCGAAAAATGACGATTTCGGCGAGGTGACGGTTCTCTGCTGACGACTGGTGGTGTGGCCAGGAATTGTGGCCTGAAGGCACGAACTTTTCTGCCAATATTTCTTCAGTAATTTTACTAAATGGTTTATTAGTTCATTAACTTATTGGATATATTGATTGATTTATTAACTTCTTATTTCAAGGTGCAAAACTGTACCTTAGAATTGATCCAGGGGTTTCCTTGGGTCCCTAGATTGATCCAGGTGGTCATTGGGTCCCTAGATTGATCAAAGCGATCATTGGGTCCTTAGATTGATCAAGGCGGTCATTGGGTCCCTAGATTGATCAAGGGGGTCCTTGGGTTACCACATTGTTCAAGGGGGTCTTGGCATCCCTAGTTTTATCCAGGGGGGGAAGGGTAATTGGGTCCCTAGATTGTTCCAGGAGTCCTTGGATCGCTAGATTGTTCCAGGGGGGTCCGTGGGTCGCTAGATTGTTCCAAGGGGTCTTTGGGTTACCACATTGTTCCAGAGGTCCTTGGGTCCGCAGATTGTTCCAGAAGGATCCTTGGGTCCTCAGATGATTACAAAAAGCGTTTTTGGGTACGCAGATTGTTCCAGAGGGTTCTTTGGTTCCATATATTGTTAAAAGAGGGTCTTTGGGCCCTCTAATTGTTCTAGGAGGGTCTTTGGGTCCCCAGATTGCTTCAGGGAAAACTTTGGGTCACCAGATTCTTTCAGCGGGTTCTTGGGTCCCCAGAATGTTCCATGGGGGGCTCCTTGGGTCACCAAATTGTTCCAGGCAGAACTTGGGTACCCAGATTGTTCTGGGTACCAATTATTTCTTCACGTGCAGAGGGAATGTGAGGAATAAAAATAATCTCTAATAAAGTTGAAATAAAGGTATATCTGTTTTCATTATTATCCATTTATAGTTAAGCTTATTTAGATTTTTATTACATGTTCTTCTACTCAATTTACTCTAACATATCTTGAGAAAAGAACATCATTTGTTGCATACTTTGGATGGCTGTATCACGTTAAATATTGCTCTAATTGCTTTGATATTCAATATTAGCAAAGAAAACCTTTACTAAAAGAAACGTAAATGAATGTGGTAAATCCAATGGTAATGTTTTCAAAGTGATTCTATGGCTGGTTTTGATTTTGAGTTTTGCGAAAAATGACGATTTCGGCGAGGTGACGGTTCTCTGCTGACGACTGGTGGTGTGGCCAGGAATTGTGGCCTGAAGGCACGAACTTTTCTGCCAATATTTCTTCAGTATTTTTACTAAATGGTTTATTAGTTCATTAACTTATTGGATATATTGATTGATTTATTAACTTTTTATTTCAAGGTGCAAAACTATACCTTAGAATTGATCCAGGGGTTTCCTTGGGTCCCTAGATTGATCCAGGTGGTCATTGGGTCCCTAGATTGATCAAAGCGATCATTGGGTCCTTAGATTGATCAAGGCGGTCATTGGGTCCCTAGATTGATCAAGGGGGTCCTTGGGTTACCACATTGTTCAAGGGGGTCTTGGCATCCCTAGTTTTATCCAGGGGGGGAAGGGTAATTGGGTCCCTAGATTGTTCCAGGAGTCCTTGGATCGCTAGATTGTTCCAGGGGGGTCCGTGGGTCGCTAGATTGTTCCAAGGGGTCTTTGGGTTACCACATTGTTCCAGAGGTCCTTGGGTCCGCAGATTGTTCCAGAAGGATCCTTGGGTCCTCAGATGATTACAAAAAGCGTTTTTGGGTACGCAGATTGTTCCAGAGGGTTCTTTGGTTCCATATATTGTTAAAAGAGGGTCTTTGGGCCCTCTAATTGTTCTAGGAGGGTCTTTGGGTCCCCAGATTGCTTCAGGGAAAACTTTGGGTCACCAGATTCTTTCAGCGGGTTCTTGGGTCCCCAGAATGTTCCATGGGGGGCTCCTTGGGTCACCAAATTGTTCCAGGCAGAACTTGGGTACCCAGATTGTTCTGGGTACCAATTATTTCTTCACGTGCAGAGGGAATGTGACGAATAAAAATAATCTCTAATAAAGTTGAAATAAAGGTATATCTGTTTTCATTATTATCCATTTATAGTTAAGCTTATTTGGAATTTTATTACATGTTCTTCTACTCAATTTACTCTAACATATCTTGAGAAAAGAACATGATTTGTTGCATACTTTGGATGGCTGTATCACGTTAAATATTGCTCTAATTGCTTTGATATTCAATATTAGCAAAGAAAACCTTTACTAAAAGAAATGTAAATGAATGTGGTAAATCCAATGGTAATGTTTTCAAAGTGATTCTATGGCTGGTTTTGATTTTGAGTTTTGCGAAAAATGACGATTTCGGCGAGGTGACGGTTCTCTGCTGACGACTGGTGGTGTGGCCAGGAATTGTGGCCTGAAGGCACGAACTTTCCTGCCAATATTTCTTCAGTATTTTTACTAAATGGTTTATTAGTTCATTAACTTATTGGATATATTGATTGATTTATTAACTTTTTATTTCAAGGTGCAAAACTATACCTTAGAATTGATCCAGGGGTTTCCTTGGGTCCCTAGATTGATCCAGGTGGTCATTGGGTCCCTAGATTGTTCAAGGCGGTCATTGGGTCCTTAGATTGATCAAGGCGGTCATTGGGTCACTAGATTGATCAAGGGGGTCCTTGAGTTACCACATTGTTCAAGGGGGTCCTTGCATCCCTAGTTTTATCCAGGGGGGGAAGGGTAATTGGGTCCCTAGATTGTTCCAGGAGTCCTTGGATCGCTAGATTGTTCCAGGGGGGTCCGTGGGTCGCTAGATCGTTCCAAGGGGTCCTTGGGTTACCACATTGTTCCAGAGGTCCTTGGGTCCGCAGATTGTTCCAGAAGGATCCTTGGGTCCTCAGATGATTACAAAAAGCGTTTTTGGGTACGCAGATTGTTCCAGAGGGTTCTTTCGTTCCATATATTGTTAAAAGAGGGTCTTTGGGCCCACTAATTGTTCTAGGAGGGTCTTTGGGTCCCCAGATTGCTTCAGGGAAAACTTTGGGTCACCAGATTCTTTCAGCGGGTTCTTGGGTCCCCAGAATGTTCCATGGGGGCTCCTTGGGTCACCAAATTGTTCCAGGCAGAACTTGGGTACCTAGATTGTTCTGGGTACCAATTATTTCTTCACGTGCAGAAGAAATGTGACGAATAAAAATATTCTCTAATAAAGTTGAAATAAAGGTATATCTGTTTTCATTATTATCCATTTATAGTTAAGCTTATTTAGAATTTTATTACATGTTCTTCTACTCAATTTACTCTAACATATCTTGAGAAAAGAACATGATTTGTTGCATACTTTGGATGGCTGTATCACGTTAAATATTGCTCTAATTGCTTTGATATTCAATATTAGCAAAGAAAACCTTTACTAAAAGAAATGTAAATGAATGTGGTAAATCCAATGGTAATGTTTTCAAAGTGATTCTATGGCTGGTTTTGATTTTGAGTTTTGCGAAAAATGACGATTTCGGCGAGGTGACGGTTCTCTGCTGACGACTGGTGGTGTGGCCAGGAATTGTGGCCTGAAGGCACGAACGTTTCTGCCAATATTTCTTCAGTATTATTACTAAATGGTTTATTAGTTCATTAACTTATTGGATATATTGATTGATTTATTAACTTCTTATTTCAAGGTGCAAAACTATACCTTAGAATTGATCCAGGGGTTTCCTTGGGTCCCTAGATTGATCCAGGTGGTCATTGGGTCCCTAGATTGATCAAAGCGATCATTGGGTCCTTAGATTGATCAAGGCGGTCATTGGGTCCCTAGATTGATCAAGGGGGTCCTTGGGTTACCACATTGTTCAAGGGGGTCTTGGCATCCCTAGTTTTATCCAGGGGGGGAAGGGTAATTGGGTCCCTAGATTGTTCCAGGAGTCCTTGGATCGCTAGATTGTTCCAGGGGGGTCCGTGGGTCGCTAGATTGTTCCAAGGGGTCTTTGGGTTACCACATTGTTCCAGAGGTCCTTGGGTCCGCAGATTGTTCCAGAAGGATCCTTGGGTCCTCAGATGATTACAAAAAGCGTTTTTGGGTACGCAGATTGTTCCAGAGGGTTCTTTGGTTCCATATATTGTTAAAAGAGGGTCTTTGGGCCCTCTAATTGTTCTAGGAGGGTCTTTGGGTCCCCAGATTGCTTCAGGGAAAACTTTGGGTCACCAGATTCTTTCAGCGGGTTCTTGGGTCCCCAGAATGTTCCATGGGGGGCTCCTTGGGTCACCAAATTGTTCCAGGCAGAACTTGGGTACCCAGATTGTTCTGGGTACCAATTATTTTTTCACGTGCAGAGGGAATGTGACGAATAAAAATAATCTCTAATAAAGTTGAAATAAAGGTATATCTGTTTTCATTATTATCCATTTATAGTTAAGCTTATTTAGATTTTTATTACATGTTCTTCTACTCAATTTACTCTAACATATCTTGAGAAAAGAACATGATTTATTGCATACTTTGGATGGCTGTATCACGTTAAATATTGCTCTAATTGCTTTGATATTCAATATTAGCAAAGAAAACCTTTACTAAAAGAAACGTAAATGAATGTGGTAAATCCAATGGTAATGTTTTCAAAGTGATTCTATGGCTGGTTTTGATTTTGAGTTTTGCGAAAAATGACGATTTCGGCGAGGTGACGGTTCTCTGCTGACGACTGGTGGTGTGGCCAGGAATTGTGGCCTGAAGGCACGAACTTTCCTGCCAATATGTCTTCAGTATTTTTACTAAATGGTTTATTAGTTCATTAACTTATTGGATATATTGATTGATTTATTAACTTTTTATTTCAAGGTGCAAAACTATACCTTAGAATTGATCCAGGGGTTTCCTTGGGTCCCTAGATTGATCCAGGTGGTCATTGGGTCCCTAGATTGTTCAAGGCGGTCATTGGGTCCTTAGATTGATCAAGGCGGTCATTGGGTCACTAGATTGATCAAGGGGGTCCTTGAGTTACCACATTGTTCAAGGGGGTCCTTGCATCCCTAGTTTTATCCAGGGGGGGAAGGGTAATTGGGTCCCTAGATTGTTCCAGGAGTCCTTGGATCGCTAGATTGTTCCAGGGGGGTCCGTGGGTCGCTAGATCGTTCCAAGGGGTCCTTGGGTTACCACATTGTTCCAGAGGTCCTTGGGTCCGCAGATTGTTCCAGAAGGATCCTTGGGTCCTCAGATGATTACAAAAAGCGTTTTTGGGTACGCAGATTGTTCCAGAGGGTTCTTTGGTTCCATATATTGTTAAAAGAGGGTCTTTGGGCCCACTAATTGTTCTAGGAGGGTCTTTGGGTCCCCAGATTGCTTCAGGGAAAACTTTGGGTCACCAGATTCTTTCAGCGGGTTCTTGGGTCCCCAGAATGTTCCATGGGGGCTCCTTGGGTCACCA
>NC_091232.1:12854644-12857144 GCF_040958095.1 Procambarus clarkii
GGAGGATATCCTCGATTTCCAGGAGCAAGGATATGGTGGCACAGTCTAAACCAACCGGGGGATTTAATCATGCTCAGATAAATAGTTTGTTGCTTGCACCAGATTTCGATGTTTTTGAGAATCAGTTCGACTTAGTATGTCACTCTTGGATACAAGCTGAATCATAGGGATTAGCTTTTGTGGTGATGTGCTGAAGGGATAGTAACTTGGAAAAGGATAGTATGCGGGGTTCAAGTTACTGCTTCTGTTTTCTTCCTGGTCGAAGTGTCTCGAAGTCGTAAATTATTTATTCAGTTTTTTCTGAATAACTAGTTTTGACGATTTTTTTTTTAAGCGAAGAAAGTCTATTGGGCTATTGTACAAATATTAGGATGGTTTTGTCTAAGCATTTTGATGTAAATAAAACTGTTAACTTCACTGATGGTATTTTTGATGCTTCGAATATTTAGTTATTTGTTGTATGTTAGGAAGACTTGGAAGTAAACAATTATCCGATGATGCAGACGAGGAATCACAATAACGTGGCGTAAATATGTTGACCAGACCACACACTAGAAAGTGAAGGGACGACGACGTTTCGGTCCGTCCTGGACCATTCTCAAGTCGACTGTGTAATATCCATATATTCCACTAACAACCCTCAGCTCTCTACCAGTGTCTGGTCTTGTGAGTTAACTTTGATGACGTGTGAAGAGACCATACCAAAGGCAGCCTTGAAATCAGGGGAAGTGATAGAAGAGGTGCTAGTCGGGGAGTCACAATAACGTGGCTGAAATATGTTGACCAATCCACACACTAGAAAATGAAGGGACGACAACGTTTCGGTCCGTCCTGGACCATTCTCAAGTCAATTGACTTGAGAATGGTCCCATTCTCTCTCTCTCTCTCTCTCTCTCTCTGACGCGCATTTGACTTGAGAATGGTCCAGGACGGAGCGAAACGTCGTCGTCTCGTCACTTTCTAGTGTGTGGATTGGTCAAGAGGTGCTAGTGTGTAGGGGTGAGGAAGGTAGTCATTCAGTGACGCTCACGTCACTTCTTTCATGCGTGAAGCAATGTAACTTGGGGCGACAACATTGGGCTTTGAATAGACGATGTCCTTAACACCGTTTTAAACGATGTGTAAAACGAAAATAGTAACAGTGGTCAGCCGAAAATAATTGAGTTAAGTTTGGTAATGAACCTTTTATGAATGCTAGTTAACACGTTTAACAGCTCATCGTCATATTGCTTAAAGAACTCCCAAGTAAATAATAATAATAATAATCCTATTAATAATAATAGTAAACGGAGTTTTTTTTTAAATATAACCATTCTCACCGTTGGAAGTGACTTTGCCTTGCCTCACAGCTAAAAATTAAGTTCGAATGCAGTGACGATAACGTTGCATTCATCCTCCACGAAATCAAAAGTCTTTGATAACATAGTTGTAAAACCCAGAGCGTCGACCTGCTTGTTTGACAGTAGTGCGAAGAGGGAGAGGGAAGGAGTCGCGTCCGCTCCCCATGAATCATTACTATAAATAGCCTTTCAGGTCCTGCTATTTCAAATCGTAATTGTTGAAAGGAGCAACCATTTACAAAGCTCTCCATGTCTCTAATTAAACTCTCTAAATATAATTAGATATTCCAAAGCTCATATCATAGATAGCTACATACAAATGGACAATAACACATACACATATGTACAGTAGGCCGAGGAACCTGTACACTAGTTACATATTTGTTCAAGAAATCCCTGAACTGTATGTTTAACAGATCTCTCACCCTGTCCATGGAGGACAGTAGAAAATGAATATATGTGGGTTAGCATTGTTAATATGTGGCCACGTCTGTGGTAGAAAATAATAATAAAAAAGAACAAAAACAAACTAGTTGCAGACAGGTTGAGAGGTGGAACCAAGTAGCCGGAACTGTACCCCAGCAAGCACAATTTGACGAGTACAATTAGTTGAGTACAATTATATGGATTCATGAAGAGTAACACACATTCATATCAGCGAACTGCTAATATTAGTTCATATATAATATATATATATATATAATATATATATATATATATATATATATATATATATATATATATATATATATATTTATATATATATATATATATATATATATATATAATATATATATATATATATATATATACATACATACATAAACGTTTGTGAGGGTACCACATCTGGTGCCAATGTGGGGACCCATAGCCTCGGAGAAGAAAATAAAAAGTATTCAGAGGAGACCTTGTAGTTTCTCACTGATCACCAATATTATCTTCTACCACCCCCCATTCTTTTGTATGTACATATATATATTTTTTTATTTGAACTTTGTTACAAAAAAGGAGTTACATATAGGGTACAAAGATGGTTATCATAGGTGGTCGAGTTCCTCCAGCTCCTCAGATGGCGGGCAGGAACCCTGAATTATATATACACACATTTGACCACTGCACTTCTCTTTCTACCATATATGAGAAATATTGCCGGAACGAAA
>NC_091232.1:12859644-12864644 GCF_040958095.1 Procambarus clarkii
TGTACTTAGGGGCTACAGAGTGAAAGTTAGAGTTATATAGCTACGTTCAGTGCAAGAAAAGGCGACATGGGATACATGATATGCGTGTTGTATAAACTAACCTGCAATAGCAAACCTCAAGTGGATTATGAAGATATTTTTTTAAATATATGAGTGAATATAATTGTTATAAATCTCAGAGTAACTTGAGCAATTTGATCTAAAATCATTGATAATTGGACACTGACTAACATAATGGTAAATGGTATGTCATAGTTTCTGTTTAACATAGTTTAAATTTGAGATTCTAGGAGTTGAGCGTATCATTACCTGTAATAGTTAGCCACAAGGATAACTATTTAATAGTTAGCCACGTTAGCCACATCCCAGCCTAATTCAACAAGTAACTCTATCATATTGATTGGGAAATGTTGTATGCTATCCTCATATGTAGTTCACCATTCAAAGCAGATAAAATACCTTAACTCAACCTATCACTGTCATTCTGATAGGTAACATCTATTTGAGACGATATTCAATATCACTTATATCACTCAATAGTTTGTTTCTAAACAATCCTGGAGATGTTGAATCTTTTATTGTGAATAGAAAATCGTATTTAAATGCACTTTTGAATTATATATGCTAGATGGATTAAATTCTTCCTTCATGTTGATAATTCTTAAGCATCTGGAAGTACCAAAAATTATGTTAATTGCTTAATGTTTGGCATCGCATTCCTTTCAGCCAAAGCCCCAATTATGTTAACAAATAATTTTAATATTATTCAGGGATATATAACCCCACATGTCAGTATCATAACCTACTCACTCCATCAGTCACAACCCCATAAACTAGTAATATTACTTACTCACTTCTCCGTTGGACACAAACACATATGCAGGTCACAACTATGCACATCATCGCTGAACACCGTCACATATCCTAGTTTTGTCAAAGTCCGTTATTAGCAGAGCCTCTCACTTTATGTCCGATACACTCGTGTGCGTCAGTGTGCTGCCGAGTCCACCCATGAGAGAGTAGTGGGAATTAATCTCAGTTGTCATTATAGGTGTCGTGCACACAGTTAAGCGTGAACTCTGAGTCAGACTCGACCCGGCCCTCACCAGCGACTGGTATATTAGACCACAATAGGATTCAACAGCTCTCCCTAACCATAGGAGTTCCAGTCAGCGTCATATACAACCCGATCCGATCACCTCCAGCGTCCCTAGATTAACTAGTCCTTGTTTCCTACTCCCTGAATATGAACCGACCATGTCTTTGTGCCTGCTCTGCTCTCTATCTGATGAATAGCAGACCGACAACGAAATGGTTCTCATCCACTCACTGGTCGCCTACCGGTGTGTCAAGTTACAGACAACATATTAGTTACATTGTTAAGAGAATGCGACATACAAATTTTCTGCTTTATATAGCCAATCCTCGTCTAGGGTCACCTGTCAGTCCTGTGTTCGCTCGTTGTCTGTTACTCAAGTAGAATGATAATAAAATACGTTTTGGGAAACAACGTGACGATTCACCTATTTGATCCCGCAGGAATGAGAGAAGAAGCTGTTGGTCGTCTCAAATAATGACTTGCGACTTACACGATTTCTATATTATTTAAGATAAAAGTGTGGCCGGGTTAGCTGTCTCCTAACCTTGGATCATTCCAATTACCTACTGTTACGCTAAGGGATTCTTTTCTGAGAAGCTTCCGTCTACTCTTTCTGTTGATCCAACCACTTGGGCTGGAGGGTAGAACGACGGTTTCGCTTCATGCAGGTCGGCGTTCAATCCCCGACCGTCAAAGTGGTAGGGCACCATTCCTTTCTCCCCCGTTCCAAATCAAATCCCTATCCTGACCCCTTTCAAGTGCTATATTGTCGTAATAAATTGGCGCTTTCTCCTGATAGTTCCCTTCTCCTAATACTTTATTATTCTATTCGTGTTTTTTCTTCCTCTTTCCTCTTCACTTCCTGGCCTGTTTATTATGATTATTATTGTTCTTATTTGTTTGTGTAAGTTGGAGTCAAATTGTTTTTTAATTACCTGTTTTTCGTTATTTTAAATTTTAGCGGAAGTTGTAGCAGGATCAGTAGGTCGTCCTGCCAGCAGCAGGTCGTCCTGCCAGCAGTAGGTCGTCCTGCCAGCAGTAGGTCGTCCTGCCAGCAGTAGGTCGTCCTGCCAGCAGCAGGTCATCCTGCCAGCAGTAGGTCGTCCTGCCAGCAGTAGGTCGTCCTGCCAGCAGCAGGTCGTCCTGCCAGCAGCAGGTCGTCCTGCCAGCAGCAGGTCGTCCTGCCAGCAGTAGGTCGTCCTGCCAGCAGTAGGTCGTCCTGCCAGCAGTAGGTCGTCCTGCCAGCAGTAGGTCGTCCTGCCAGCAGTAGGTCGTCCTGCCAGCAGGCCAAACAAAACAAAAACTGCTGCCTACGAACCCATTATGTGTGCCTGTGTAACCATTTCCTAACCCGTCCACGTGATAGGTATGGGGTGCATAATAAACCAAATTAATGACTGCACACAGTGAGGATAATTTTCCACTGATTATTTTGCCACAACGTCTGGATGGTTCATTAATATAATGCCCTCCTCCTCCTCCTCCTCCCCTCCTCCTGGAGAGGAAGGAAATCTCTGGCAGGGAAAATGTCGTGTCGTTCTCACTGCAGGAGCTGACGGTGATACACACACAGTGTATGATGAATGTCGCGGACGAGCAGCAATTTCCAATTTCCTTCTGTCACCTTCATGTTCTACAATACATCAACAACATCTTAACGATTAGAATAGCTAACACTTGCTTCATCTCACGGTGGAATGAGAGGCATAAATGTATTATATTATGTCGGTTTTCCTTACGGGCTCACCATAGCCCGTGCTACATGGACACTTCGTTCTGAGTACCTCAATCTGAAACAACGTCGGTTTTCCCCATCTCTAAGACATGGCAGATACACACTAATGGAGGATGGGATAACACTATTTTCAATATTATTCTCGTTTGAGCGCTCTGTCTGAAGGGGGAGGATGCGTTAGCACTCTCTTCAGCCGCGGTATTTCCTTCCACCTGTTCCACTAGGAGGAGGAGGAGGGGGTAGGGTGGGGAGTGATATCCGGCGGTGTCCAAATATCAACTGGCACCGGACGGATAGTCTGTCACTCTACCTCCCCCCTATTCCCTCCTCTTCTACCCACCTCTTCCCTCCCATTTCCTCTTTCTCAATCTTCCCCCTCACGCCTATCTCTCTATCCTCCCCCTCACCCCTATCTCTCTATCCTCTCCCCTCACTTCTATCTTTCTATCCTCCCCCCTCACCTCTATCTTTCTATCCTCCCATTTCTTCTTTCCTCATTTTTCTCCATCTCTCTTCCTTCCATTTCAACCCCTTTCCCCTCCTCTAACCCCCTCTTCTTCCTTGTTCTGCTTCTTCACTCATCATCCCCTCTCCCCATCACCTTAACCCTGTCGTCTCATCTTACATCTTTGCTTCATAATATCTTCATTGTACATACTCTCTTCATCACCATAACCATCTTCACTACTCTCTATTTTCATCATCACAGCCATCTTCACTACTCAATGTTTTCATCACTGTAACCCTGGATGAATTCAGGTCAGTGGTTTCGAGTAATTTTTATTTTTATTTTTTATTAACACATTTAGGTACATCTGCATTTGTGCAGCTACCCAAACTATATGAACAGTAGTACAGTGTGTCAAAAAGCTACAGCTACGTGGTGCTAAAAAATCCCCATCACACAGGATGGTTAGTCATACAGTGGCATGTGATAAGCAGTCTGCACTGGCAGACTCTGGGTGCAGTATGAGGATATCATCAACACAAGAGTGAATAAGGTAGCAATGATAATAAAAGTCTCCATCTCGCAAGATGATTAGTCATACAGGGCCATATGTTCAGTAGCCTGCACTGGCAAATTTTGGGTGCATTATGAGGATATCTTCAAGAACACGAGAGTCTGAATAAAATAGTTACAAAGCTCCAGGTACCTCATGCCAACGGGTCTAAATGGTCTGAAAACTGGGCATTCGGTGATGTAGTGCGCAAGCTCTGCATCACCGATTGCCCCCTTCCCCCAGTTATCAAACAATTCAGCTAAAATATGTGGTAAACTGTATGGAAACTACAACCACGATTTCGTTTCAGACTATGCAAATTGCACCTGTGAGGTAGGTTAGAGGGTTAACATCAGCGTACAGGCTGATATTCCTTAAAGCATTTAACTTAGGGCGACCACGACCAGCCTATGTGTTCCGAACCTCACACCATTCCCCCTGCAAAGTTGGGTGAGGCTAGACCAAGCGTCTGGCCTCCGACTTCGGAGAGACGAAGAGAGAGAAGCAAATAGACAGATTCACCCTCTAACAATATAATTTTTTGTATCACAGCTCTGTGTAAACAGACTATGGTGATTAAACTCCATGATTGGAGTAACCACAGATACTACATAACTTGCCCACTCGTATATTCTAGAATATGTTCATGATCAATCAAGCTTGTTGCAAAACAGTTATGCTTTCTCACCAGAGTAAACGACCTCTTCAGTGTAAGTGAATTCATTATATTTAATCAGAGGCATACAATTAATTATTTACATATTTGTTTTAAGCATAATTTTACACTAATATGATTTGACTTTGAAAGTAAGTTACATAAAACACAGAATTACAATTGAGAGTTAAATATCGACACAAAACATTTAACTTAAAGATTCATGCATAGATAACATGTTTACATCTTAGTATAAACAACTTTTAATATGAAGCACATTTATACAAAATATTATTTAAGAGACTATGCAACACACCCTCAGTTTCCCATCATTAACAGTTTATCGACTCGTAATTACTATGGAGCTAATGGTAAGGTTAACGGTGACTAACGTGATGAACATGATTTGGAGCAGCTTTGAGCAGCTTTGAGCAGCTTTGAGCAGCTTTGAGTAGCTTTGAGCAGCTTTGAGTAGCTTTGAGCAGCTTTGAGCAGCTTTGAGCAGCTTTG
>NC_091232.1:12869644-12904644 GCF_040958095.1 Procambarus clarkii
ACAGACGCAGACTCGTAAGTACTGAAACGTTTCAAAGCAACATTCGAGTGTAAATACAGTGAATTTTAAAGTGTAAGTGCAGTAGATGTTAGAGTATAATTTGGAAGATTTACACAAGTAATTATTGTAAATACACATGCGTCCGTACGTCTGTGTGTTGTCCAAGGATGCACGTACGTATTCGATAACCTGTGCCTGTTTAATAACGTACGTACGTAGATGTGTATGGTGGAGCACACAGGTCTAGATAGCTTTGGTTACTTGATAAAAACAGTGTTGTCTGCTTGTGGTTGGTCTGTGTGTTTCCATTTATCCATGTCCAAATATATATGTGGATGTGTTTCTGTAATATGTGTGTGTGAACTTATATTTGTTGTCGTGTGTCTGTATTGATCATATATATAAACCATTACGTTGGTTCACACTGGAGAAGAGAGTAAAAAAATTAAAATGGACACTAAAAGTAGGAACGGTATATTTCATGTAAAGATTAGTATACTTTAATGAATGTAGATAGACATTCTACTGAATTAAAAATTAGATTCATTTATTTCCTTTTGCTTTAAAAAAATTCTCGTAAGGCTCAGAGTTAGAATCTTTTTGATTGTTTCATCATGTAACTGCTATATATATATGTATATATATATATATATATATATATATATATATATATATATATATTCTTTGTCAGTATTATATATATCTCATGGCCAAGAACCTTATCTTCACTTGTCTGTTGCTCATATTTGACCAAATTAAACTTTGTGTGATGACGACATTGTCTAACGACGTCAACAGACCAAACGCCACCTTCTTCTATGTCGGTCCTTCAAGCACGATAATGCAGTAGTCATATGTGATTAGTTATCTTGCTTGAGGGACGAGTGAACGTATTCAACTGTCTCATAACCTCAACTAGAATTGTTTTTCGTCAGTCAAGTATTTCCATCAGTTTTGATTTCGTTGAAGAGAAGCAAAAGCCTTTTCTTCTACGTTCCCAGGTTTAGGAGACAACTGATGCATTAATATAATTCTAGAATCAGACTGTTTTGTTTTTAATATCTCTTGAAACAGTGAGTAAATATGGCACCAGAAGGAGGTGGAGAGACAGTCCTATTATCTTCAGTTTTCCGTTTTGCTCTCGCTCACTGGCTGCACCCTTCTCTTTCCTGTACAGATGAGACCGACAATGAGATATCTCACGATGCCCTTGTCCTCCTCATGAACGCACTCCTGCAGGACAATTCCATAGACGAGGACTTAGGTAACTACATCGCTGGGGAGGGAGACGCCTTGCACGTCCAACAGCCCCCCACAAGGGCGACAGTGGCTTCCCTCCCCACTCTTGGTGGTGTCTCCAGCCCTACAACAACAACCACCACCACTACCACCACTACCACCACTACTACCACTATGTTGCCCAACATTACCCAGACCAGAGGCATTTTTGACTTCTTGGCCAATCCCTTCGGTAAGTATCTGGATGCGGACTATGCATAGTGATCTTAGTGTATTAGAGTGGAAATGTATCAAATTATACTTCTTCGTATGCCGTTACCTGTTATTAGTTTAATATCATTCCATCCGTCTCTGTTTCTTGTACAGAATATATATATATATATATATATATATATATATATATATATATATATATATATATATATATATACATATATATATATATATATATATATATATATATATATATATATATATATATATATATATATATATATATGTGTGTGTCGTACCTAGTAGCCAGAACGCACTTCTCAGCCTACTATGCAAGGCCCGATTTGCCTAATAAGCCAAGTTTTCCTGAATTAATATATTTTCTCAAATTTTGTTCTAATGAAATGATAAAGCTACCCATGTCATTATGCATGAGGTCAATTTTTTTTTATTCGAGTTAAAATTAACGTAGATATATGACAGAACCTAACCAACCCTACCTAACCTAACCTAACCTATCTTTATAGGTTAGGTTAGGTTATGTAGCCGAAAAAGTTAGGTTAGGTTAGGTAGGTTAGGTAGTCGAAAAACAATTAATTCATGAAAACTTGGCTTATTAGGCAAATTGGGCCTTGCATAGTAGGCTGAGAAGTGCGTTCTGGCTACTAGGTACAACATATATATATATATATATATATATATATATATATATATATATATATATATATATATATATATATATATATATATATATTTGATTCACCTGGGCACTAGGAGCCTCGAACACCCGACATACAAGTCTTCTTCCTTTTCTTTAATCTTCTCAAGTGTCACCCATGTGCATCTCTGTTACATTATATAATACCTGCTAGACACATCTTGCTCTCCTCTGTATCTTAGCGGTTAATTTCTAAGTTCTCTCTCTCCAGATACGTCACAGTTTTCTTTCCTGAATAATGTGTACGGTTCTCTAAAGAGAATAAACGTCACTAACAAAGGACTGAGATTCAGGTCCCTTAGTTTGGTTTCTTTCGTGATTTTAGAAAAAAACCTTTGCAGTTTTTAATTTTGGGGGGGAGGTATTCGGTTGTCTGTTACTGCAATATAAACTGAAGCTTTTTCTGGTAAAGGTGTTGGGGTACCTATCTTGCGGATGTTATACATAAGCACTGTTCGGTCCCTGATAGACTACGCAGCACCCGTATTGTCTTACACAGGCCAAGGCAGAATTAAAAAAATAGAGCTGATACAGAACGAGGCTATGAGGATTATTCTTGGATGTCAAAGAAATGCAATGATTGAAATAATGAGAATGGAATTAAATTTACAGAGTGTGTGTGATAGAGTCCGTGACATTAACACTAGAGTATCTATTCGTTTCATGCGGAGAAAAGGAGGGGATAAGCTGTTTGAGAGCGTTCAGACCTGCTTGAGTGACGTACACACTTCCAGGAAACTGAGAGACGCTACACGAGACGATTAGCTCACGACCTCAGGGAATACGATGTACTTGACTACTGTAAACCCTCTCGACAGTGTAATATGTCTGCTCCCTGGAAAGTACAGAAAATAGACGTCGAAATTGTACCCCTCAAGGTGAAAAAGATTCATAATGAACCGGGACAATTACGGTGTTTGTATGGAAGCATGATATCTCGGTTACCAAGAGGCAACAGTTTACATGTATATTGTGACGGGTCGGTGGCGGAGGATGGCAGGGCAGGGTGTGGTGTCCTAATAAGGGAATATACTGAGTTTGGGACTGTGGACAGGATAATTGAACTCCGGCTTAGTAATTATATATCATCCACACAAGCTGAACTGCATGCCATTCTGGCGTGTTTGGAGGAAGTACGTCATGACGACAAAAATGTTTTTGTATTTGTCGATAGCCGAGGAGCACTGGAGTCCTTAAACAGTCGAAACCCAGTCTTCATGTCCATAGTTGAGGATTGAAAGAGAAGAATAACTGAGATACAGCTGAAAGGTCATAGTGTGAAATTCATGTGGATTCCATCTTATGTTGGAATAGTGCTCAACGAGGTGGCGGATGACTTGGCCAAACGTGCCACATCAAAACCACAAGTTGACATTGAATGTGAATTCACAATGAGACAAATAAGAAGCAAAATCAGAAATATTCAGGCACAGGCAGGAGTGGAGAGGAGAGAGATAATGTATGAGAGAAGTCAAACCATGCAACACTACATGTATGTGAGTCAAAACACCCATTTCACTTATGGTAAAAAGAGAAATGCTTGGAGTGACTCTGTGTACATGCGGCTCAGGCTTGGGTACAAATATTACTGGGAATATGGGATAGGTTATCTTGAGATGATTTCGGGGCTTTTTAGTGTCCCCGCGGCCCGGTCCTCGACCAGGCCTCCACCCCCAGGAAGCAGCCCGTGACAACTGACTAACACCCAGGTACCTATTTTACTGCTAGGTAACAGGGGCATAGGGTGAAAGAAACTCTGCCCATTGTTTCTCGCCGGCGCCTGGGATCGAACCCAGGACCACAGGATCACAAGTACTGCGTGCTGTCCGCTCGGCCGACCGGCTCCCTTGGTGTTCATGATAATGACACGAGGTGTAAACTATGTGGTATGTTAAGGTCTCACACCCTGGCCCATTATGTTCTTGATTGTCCGTTGATTAATGTATATAGAAACACTGAGATAAGGACTGTTCCTGAACAAATAGCCTGGATGTGTCACAACGGAAAGGTGATGATATTCTTGAGAGATATAAGAATTTTGCACCAAGACTGTAATATTTTGTTGAATTATCTGCATGTCTCTTGCAAATTGTCTATACAGTATACCTAGGTCATAAAAGTATTTGTGTGTACGTCTGATACCATACTACTTGTGAAGGAGGAAATGTATATGTTTATCTCTCAGAATGTTTGGTAATATGTTTATTGTTTGTGATGTGTGTCTATGTATGTACTAACACGTTGTACTGAACGGGGTGAGAATAGCTTGAGCTACCTCATCCCTTTGTGTGTATTTTACCTCAATAAACTTATTTCAATTTCAATTTCAATTTCAACTGAAGCTTTTGGGTTACATTGCGACCCTGCTGCCTCGTTTAGTAGCCATATCGTTATCTGGTCTAGGGTTCCTACTTTTGGATATTATGACATCATGTATTTCGTTACCTATTCATCCCCTGTTGTGTTTGTAGATGTTTGACAGCCTACATGCATTTGACGACCATCGTATTTAGTGAACTTGACGGTGAAAGGAGCCCTTTAGCTTGAAAGAGGTCGCAATTTATATGAAAATGTATTTTAGCATTTTACAATTAAGCACAGTTCTTGCTTCAACCGCAACAGCAAGTATATTGTATCAAATGTATATTAAACTGGGAGAAGTTCTTCCTGTTGTCAGTTCTTCATGATGACCTAACAGGCTTGATGTAGAATTTGCGTAGCATCAGATATTCTGAAGAAATATTCGGGATTTAACTTCATCATTCACTGTTTCATTGAGTTCTGCCATATCTGGATTTGACTGTTGGTGGTTTAGTCTTCTTGAGGACAACCATCATCGTGTCCACGCTGACTGAACTTTGGAATTGCTCTGCGTTAAGCATTTTACTAGTGTTACAATGACTTTCTTATGGGTGGGTCTTCACAAGCTGGTTTGATTCTGCAAGTCAAATTTATTGAACAGAAAGATACTTTTGCGGGTTTCAAAGGAGACTGCGCTCGCTTGCACCGCGGGAGGATTATTTAGGCCACCTCAGTAGTCTCCTGGGAAGCTTGCAAGCATTATTTAGACCAGAAAATATCCCCCAAGACTAAAATAAACCCTTAGTGTATATACACCGATAAATACGGTTAACCTCTCGCTGTATATATCCCTAGACTTTAATCCTATTCCTGGAAGATTATGCAGTATCAAAAGACACTGGTTATGTGTATACCTTGACTCGTGGGTGTACCTTACCTGGTTGATACCTAGTTGATACCTGGTTGATACCTGGTTGATGCCTGGTTGATACCTGGTTGATGCCTGGTTGATGGGGTTCTGGGAGTTCTTCTACTCCCCAAGCCCGGCCTGAGGCCAGGCTTGACTTGTGAGAGTTTGGTCCACCAGACTGTTGCTTGGAGAGGCCTGCAGGCCCACATACCCACCACAGCCCGGTTGGTTTGGCACTCTTTGAAGGAAACAATTTAGTTTCCTCTTGAAGATGTCCACGGTTGTTCCTGTAATATTTCTGATGCTCGCTGGTAGGACGTTGAACAACCGTGGACCTCTGATGTTCATACATCAGTGGTTCATATACGTCGCCAATTACTTATGATGTTACGACTCCAGAGCACAGAGTTAATGAGCTCAGGGGATATTATCTGATGTATAAAGCAAGAAATAATTTCAAACTTTCTGATCTGCGCTGTAGATAAAAGGGTTTTCTATACAGTAATTTCATATAGAATAGTCTACGCACAAGAGCCGTGTCGCCCGTAATAGAAAACGTGAAAACAAACAGTAAGAGAAAATGATATAGAATGAGTTTTATAGGGATAACCTTATTATTTATTTTACATTCCATTGGCAGAAGTAAATAAATAAAATAGTGTATAACGTGTCGAGAAAAAAAGCTCTTAATCACATTGCCGAACTTCGCCTAACCGTGGTAGACAGTCTTCATATGTGGTCACCCATCCAGTTACTGGCTATAATTGATATAACCTAACGGAGTGACGGTCACATGAAATGCAACGAATAATTACCATGTCGTTATGTCACTTAGATTAAACATTTCTTTCTTTCCAGTATTTAGATAGGTGAACACATAAACAAATCAGCCTTAGTAATGGGGACTAAGCCACTAGTAAAACCACTAGTACGCTGCGTGTACTAGTGGCTTTACAAGATTGTAATTACCATATTATGTATCCTCACATTCCCAATGTACCTTCTTGTATATGCATAAATAAATAAATAAATAAATAAATAAATAAATACAGTGTTCCCTGATTGTGCCCATGGCACCTCTGCTCATGGGTATACTCTGACTCGTGGCTTGTCGAAGTCCCCATTACTAAGGCTGATTTGTTTATGTGTTCACCTATCCAAATACTGGAAAGAAAGAAATGTTTAACCTGAGTGACATAACGACATGGTAATTATCCGTTGCATTTCATGTGACCGTCACTCCGTTAGGTTATATCAAAGGTTATATCAATTATAGCCAGTAACTGGATGGGTGACCACATATGAAGACTGTCTACCACGGTTAGGCGAAGTTCGGCAATGTGATTAAGAGCTTTTTTTCTCGACACGTTATACGCTATTTTATTTATTTACTTCTGCCAATGGAATGTAAAATATATAATAAGGTTAGCCCTATAAAACTCATTCTATATCGTTTTCTTTGACTCTTTGTTTTTACGTTTTCTATTATCGGTGACACGGCTCTTGTGCGTGAACTATTCTATATGAAATTACTGTATAGAAAACCCTTTTATCTACAGCGCAGATCAGAAAGTTTAAAATTATTTCTTGCTTTATACATCAGATAATATCCCCTGAGCTCATTAACTCTGTGCTCTGGAGTCGTAACATCATAAGTAATTGACGACGTATACCATGGCTCATAAATGAGGACCGGATACTATGGAACCTAATTGTATCTGATGCATTTGTTCACCTAGCAATAAAGAGGGTTCCGGGAGTTAGGAAACTATTGTGTATGGTCAGCAGTTGACCTATAGAAACCATGATAAACCTACGTACAGGCTTCCTGCCTTCGATAACGAGACTTAAAGGCTTCAGCAACCCGTCCTCGACTCAAGTTCATTACATCCAGCGGTCGACCCCACAGACGCATTCATAAATTTTTACATGCTGTTCATTCAAAACGAGAATTTTCTCAAATATATATTAATAATATAATATATTAGCATATTGTGCATATATAGGCATAGGTTTGGTTAGGTGTTTAGGTTCTATTGACGAATATTTGTATTTGTAGTACGTGGGTGAAGCATTTATAGCGTTGTGGTTCGAACAAAAATTCGCCAGTGAAGAGCTTGTTCAGGAAGTGTTCGAACGAAATCAGTTGTGAGTCGTGTGTAAACCGTTTTTCATTCATAAACAGCGGGTTTGGCGGGTGGTTACCTTACCTTGCCTTGAGTAAGGTAAGGAACAGTTACACATGCATGCGGTATAAGAGAGGTGGCACGGGAATGAATAGCCCGTAAGGTGAATTATATTATATATTGTTTATTTATATAACATACGCTGTTCTTTTCATCTGACTTTGATAAAGTAATCACTGCATCATTATGAATTAAGAGTTGTCTAGCCCGTACCCCTCAGCCTCAGTGAGCTAACTTGGAACACTATTAAATATTTATTCCAACTTTGTTTACACAGTTGGTCCAGGTGGATTGTGTGTGTCTTAAGCCAATATGTTTTTATTCTTGTGAAGTCCCTGAGTCTTGGTGGCGCCCTCTCTGGTCAAGGGCAGGGTTTTGTCCATGAAGTCATTCATTCACTTATTATCCAAACCCAGCGGTGCTTGAGTGAGAAAGTGACACACGTAGGTTGTTCTTGTTATAGATTCAGCTACTGGGAACAAAACGTTCCAAGTAGCACGGGCTATGGTGAGCCCGTAGTGGACTTACCTGGCACAGGAGTGGGACTGTAACTTACAAAACAAAATACAAAGTACAATTATTTATTCAGTTAAAATACATACATACAACGTGAGATACAAAAGTTCATGGATTTATAGATGGAGAGAGTACATACAATGCCACACGTAGCCACTTGTGCCACACGTAGGTAAAATTAACTTGTTATGGATCGCGCACCCGTTCAGTGGGCGACGGTAGAAGAATTAGTCAAATTAAGACCTAATGAAATATATCGGCATATTATAATCCCCAATTATGCCAGCTTTAAGTTGTGCTAGAGTATATAATAATAAAGTATAATTGTACTAATCATATCCTCTAGAAGATGTAATTAGCACTACCTAATACTGGCATAATTGGAGAGTATAATATGCTGATATATGCTAATATAAAATTTAGATTCCTTAGTATCTGATCGATATTATATTACTTAATGAGACGGAATCTTCGAAGGTTCGCTCATTATTCACGGCAAAGGTTTAACGTTTTTATTTACGAATAGTGACAGTAATATTTTCATTCCCATTACCTAAGTGAAAAGAATTTATTATCTTGTCGTCGCAAGGTAATATAATACTCCCAGAAAGCATGAGATAAATGACCCACATCTTTCGAAGCTGAAGTTACTCGTACTCAAGAAATGAGTCCAACCAGGGTTCAGAGGCCGTCAGAGCAGTAGTCGTTGTCCTGGTCAGTTAGCTGGTGGATGGTGGTCTGTGATGGTGGTTTGAGTTCCGTCCAACGGGGCCAGATTCACGAAGCAGTTAGGCAAGTACTTAAAAACGTGTACATCTTTCCTCAATCTTTGACGGCATTGGTTACCTGTATTAAACAGTTTACAAGAATGAAAACTTCCTAATCAACTTTTGCTATTGTTATAAACAGCCTCCTGGTGCTTCGGAGCTTAATATTTAATAATTATAAACAATGCCGCCAAAAATTGAGAAAAGATTTACAGGTTCGTAAGTGTTTACGTAACTGCTTCGTGAATCTGGCTCCATAACAAGGCCGGCTCCCACGAATGAAGGACAGAGGAGTGTGTAACGCTTAACGTCATGTTCTTGTTCATCTTCTACGTTATCTACCTGCTGGTAGCTCACCCGTTTCATCAGGTGTTATATTCAGCCTTTCTTGCCTGGGTATGTACACTGTGGCATCCCTCACCATCTCAGTCTTTGGATGTAATTAGGTCAGTATGTTTACGATATTTTGGAAATCAATTCTTTTGTAGTTTACTAGATCTTCGGTGTAACATTCCGTTGTTGATGTTATAGATTCAGCTACTCTGAACAAGTTCCAAGTAGCACGGGCTATGGTGAGCCCGTAGTAGACTGGCACAGGAGCGGGTCTAACATTCCAATCGTTAGTCTCTGGTTGTGTCTGCCGCTGTTAACTGCATTAATGCGATATGTTACTCAAGAGTTTCATAATAATACGCATAATGTATTTGACATATATAAACGAGACAAGCTATAATAGGTAACCAATTGTTCACATATATAGCTATAGTTTAACCCTGGAGTTGGAAATTATAGAAGACGGGTTGTGTGTCCGTGTGCGCCAAGTTAGGTAATTAAATTTAAAACTTTCGACGACAAGGCAATTCTCAGAAAAGATCGCTAAGCCAGAGTGCCTCTGTAGATCATGAAGATGTTCGGGTTCTGGGAAGTTCTGTATGAATATATATAAATCTCCTCTTTGCCACTTTAGTGTTGGCCGTAATACCTATTGACCTTTGGAAGGTAATAAAGGCCACCACAAGTCCTTATACTGACCAGTAGGAATACTTTAGTCCTGAACATAGTCCAGAATTGCAGTAAACTTCTGTTTACACTGAAGCGAGGATATATATCTGTGTATACATGTTCCTATTTAAGAACATAAGAACAAAGGCAACTGCAGAAGGCCTGTTGGCCCATACGAGGCAGCTCCTATTTATAACCACCCAATCCCACTCATATACATGTCCAAACCCATGCTTGAAACAATCGAGGGACCCCACCTCCACAATGTTACGCGGCAATGTCGTAACGGCAATGTTACGCTATTTTGTCGCCTCTGGTCATGGTTTTACGAATTTATCAGTTCATTTGGTCAAGCATGTAACAGGCATAGTTTTATCGTTAAGGCTGCGGGAGTCCCAAAAATATCAGTTATTATTTCAGTAATTTATAATAAAATAATGTAAATATTAAGCTCTAGTATAAGACTCCCAGGGTGTATTAAGTAGGTGTATTGGTTTTGTATTAACACACAGATGGGCGGGGCTTTTAAAGAAGTGGGCTTCGAACTCCAGGAAAGTAGGCGAAGAATTGTTCGAGGAAAGTTCGAGCGTAAGCATTTGCGAGTTGTGTAGTAGCAGCCAGTCCTCGTGAACAGTGCCAAGTGCTCGGTAACACGGCCGGCAGCACCCACCCCCCCTCCCTCTCTTCTCCCACCCCCCCTCCCTCTCTTCTCCCACCCCTTCCCCGCCCTCCCTCCCTCTCTTCTTCCCACCCTCCCTCCCTCTCTTCTCCCCCCCCCCCTCCCTTCTCCCCCCCCCCTCCCTCCCTCTCTTCTCCCCCCCCCTCCCTCTCTTCTCCAACCCTCCCTCCTTCCCCCCTCCCATTCTCCCCCCCCTTCTCCCCCCCCCATTCTCCCTTCTCCCCCTCCCCCCAATTATGGCTAAAACCTACTTTTACGTCTTTGTCTCGTCCGATCCTTCGTTCACTTTATATGCTGGAAGTGCACTGTTATCAGGCCGGTCCTCAACACCTCGCTCGTTAATGCAGGCGCCAAACCACCTATTTATGAATTAAAAGATAGATATTACACGCGACTCTAAAACTGATGTATATATTTTTTTTTCGAGCAGTGATTAGTTCGCGTCCTCTGCTCGAATTGCACCTCAGTAATGGCTTCATCCACATACAGCAAATGCAAGCCAAAAAACCTAAGTTAGGCCTAACTATTCAACACCTTTTAATGTGTAATAATACCTTTCATATTTGAGAGAATAAAAATTTTGAGTACGCAGTACAATAAAAATTGATGACTGCTTCTCTGGGTTCGACCCTGGCCTGAGGACAGGGCGACTGCTATATCTTGAGGTTATCTTGAGATGATTTCGGGGCTTTAGTGTCCCCGCGGCCCGGTCCTCGACCAGGCCTCCACCAGGCCTCCACCCCTAGGAAGCAGCCCGTGACAGCTGACTAACACCCAGGTACCTATTTTACTGCTAGGTAACGGGGGCACAGGGTGAAAGAAACTCTGCCCATTGTTTCTCGCCGGCGCCCGGGATCGACCCCGGGACCACAGGATCACAAGTCCAGCGTGCTGTCCGCTCGGCCGACCGGCTCCCCAATATGCTTCACTCCCTCGTTCAACTCGTCCTCCAAACAAAGAACCAAAGTCCATTCCATGCACTCGCCAAACCCGCTGTTTTTGAATGGAAAACGGTTTACACACGACTTGCAACTGATTTTGTTCGAACACTTCCGGAACAAGTGCTTCACTGATGAATTTTGTTCGAACCACAACACTGTAAATGCTTCACCCACGTACTACAAATGCAACAGCCCGTCCTCCAAACAAAGATCCAAAAGTGATTCCATGCACCCGCCAAACCCCCTGTTTATGAATGAAAAGCGGTTTACACACGACTCACAACTGCTGACGTTCGAACATATCCGGAACAAGTGTTTCACTGACGAATTTTGTTAGAATCACAACGCTATAAATGCTTCACCTACGTACTACAAATACAAATAATCGCCAACAGAACCTAAACACCTAACCCAACCTAACCTATGCCTATATATGCACAATATGATAATATATTATAATATTAATTTATACTTGAGAAAATTCCCGTTTTGAATGAACAGCATATTAAAATTTATGAATGCGTCTGTGGGGTCGACCGCTGGATGTAATGGACTTGAGTCGAGGACGGGTTGAATGCAAATAATCGCCAACAGAACCTAACCTATGCCTATATATGCACAATATGATATTATATTATAATGTTAATTTATATTTAAGAAAATCCTGTTTTGAATGAATAGCATGTTAAAATTTGAGTGCGTCTGTGGGGTCGACCGCTGGATGGAATGGACTTGAGTCCAGGACGGGTTGGCAAACGCTTCAACTACGAACTTCAAATACAGATAATAGCCAACAGAACCTAAACACTAAATGTTACACACGCATACCTATACATTAAACTTTAAAAAATATGAATTTATATTTGAGAATATTCCTGTTTTTTAATTCACTACATTAAAATTTATGAAGTCGTCGTGGTGGACAACTTTCGCTTTATAACGAGCCTTGCCTGAGGAAAGGTAGTTTTCTATAATCTTCACTCGATGCAAGCACAAATTTTTCCCAACAGGAACAGCTTAATTATTATACATTAATTTGCATACGGGAGAAAACAGTTTCTAGTCACACAGAACGTTAGAATTCCTGAATGCGTTTTTGGGGTCGACCGCAGTTGGGACGACCATATTTCTCATTGCCCTTAATTTAGTATACACGTCTGTGTATTCGCACTGTGTATTCGTAATAGATGTTCCCTCGCGTGTTAGCCGATATATACACCGTAGTGTATGTGTGCGCGCCCAGCTCCTCGGTGTATATTCACTGAGATCTTAGTTTAGTCCAGGACTATGTACAGGGCAATAGTGCATCTGTGTTGTACGTTAATACTTGTAGTTACCACAGATACAACGCGGTCTGGCAGGTGTAATACTATCTTCATATGTTTTCATCAAGTATCGGTAATAAATTATTTTTCTTTACTGCACGTTTAATTGCTGTTTATTTCGTATTTTGATGTTCTTGGATGAACTTGCTTGGTTTGCTTGGAAAAAAAAAGTAATTTTCCACCTTTTTAACGTTATTGCTTTCTCGAAAAATTAAGTTAAAATACACATTTAAAAGGCATTTTTGGCCTCCGTCAAATTTTGCTTTTAATACTGAAAACTTCATATTATTAATAAGTGATATTTAGCTATGTGTAGAGATGTGAACCCTGAAGATATGACACCAATTCTGAAGAAACTTAAGTATCTCACTTAAGGGTTGAACCGTGACGAGGGTTCGAACCCTCGTCACGGCCCTTGAGGATTTGTTCATTAAACTTGAGTATCTTGTACGGTTGAAAGAATATAGGTTAGTATAACATTGGCTCAGTCTCAAATACCCCGGTTTACTCGGCTTTAAACATGTTTATTGAGTTACGTTGATATATTGTGTTGCTTTCCATTACTAAACTGTGTTACAACAGATCAGCTGGTGCAACATGTTTGTTGACACGAACAGCTGGAGGAACGTGACGTCATATGTAAACAATACGCACATGAGCCCCTCTTTCACTGGTGTGTGTGTGTGTGTACTCACCTAATTGTACTCGCCTAATTGTGCTTGCGGGGGTTGAGCTTTGGCTCTTTGGTCCCGCCTCTCAACCGTCAATCAACTGGTGTACAGATTCCTGAGCCTACTGGGCTCTATCATATCTACATTTGAAACTGTGTATGGAGTCAGCCTCCACCACATCACTGCCTAATGCATTCCATTTACTAACTGACACTGAAAAAGTTCTTTCTAACGTCTCTGTGGCTCATTTGGGTACTCAGCTTCCACCTGTGTCCCCTTGTTCGCGTCCCACCAGTGTTGAATAGTTCATCCTTGTTTACCCGGTCGATTCCCCTGAGGATTTTGTAGGTTGTGATCATGTCCCCCCTTACTCTTCTGTCTTCCAGTGTCGTAAGGTGCATTTCCCGTAGCCTTTCCTCATAACTCATGCCTCTTAGTTCAGGGACTAGCCTAGTAGCATACCTTTGGACTTTTTCCAGCTTCGTCTTGTGCTTGACAAGGTACGGGCTCCATGCTGGGGCCGCATACTCCAGGATTGGTCTTACATATGTGGTGTACAAGAGTCTGAATCATTCCTTACACAGGTTCCTGAACGCCGTTCTGATGTTAGCCAGCCTCGCATATGCCGCAGACGTTATTCTCTTTATGTGGGCTTCAGGAGACAGGTTTGGTGTGATATCAACTCCTAGATCTTTTCTCTGTCTGTTTCATTAAGTACTTCATCTCCTATTCTGTATCCTGTGCCTGGCCTCCTGTTTCCGCTGCCTAGTTTCATTACTTTGCATTTACTCGGGTTGAACTTCAACAGCCATTTGTTGGACCATTCACTCAGTCTATCCAGGTCATCTTGTAGCCTCCTACTATCATCCTCTGTTTCAATCTTCCTCATAATTTTTGCATCGTCGGCAAACATTGAGAGGAACGAATCTATACCCTCTGGGAGATCCAGAAACAGTATAGGTCCAAGGATTGACCCCTGCGGGACTCCACTTGTAACGTCTCGCCAATCTGAGACCTCACCCCTCAGACTCGTTGTCTCCTGTTGCTTAGGTACTCCTCTATCCACCGGAGTACCTTCCCTTTCACTCCAGCCTGCGTCTCCAACTTTCGCACTAGCCTCTTGTGTGGCACTGTATCAAAGGCTTTCTGACAATCCAAAAATATGCAGTCTGCCCACCCTTCTCTTTCTTGCCTTATTTTTGTTGCCTGGTCGTAGAATTCAAGTAACCCTGTGAGGCAGGACCTGCCATCCCTGAACCCATGTTGATGCTGTGTTACAAAGTTCCTTCGCTCCAGATGCTCCACTAGTTTTTTTCGCACAATCTTCTCCATCAGCTTGCATGGTATGCAGGTTAGGGACACTGGCCTGTAATTCAGTGCCTCCTGTACTCGCCTAGTTGTGTTTCCGGGGGTTGAGCTCTGGCTCTTTGGTCCCGCCTCTCAACCGTAATGGGAGAATCGAAGCGAAGTGTGTGTGTGTGTGTGTTTGTGTGTGTGTGTGTTTGTGTGTGTGTGTTTGTGTGTGTGTGTTTGTGTGTGTGTGTGTGTGTGTGAGATACTCTACACTCCCCACCAGTTACCCCTCCCACTCTTTCTCTCCATGTTGCTTTCTCCCATATCTCTTAGTGTTTTATATCCTGCCCCCCCCCCCCTCCCTATCTCTTTTGATGTCTCGTCTACTCCCCAACTATCTCTTTTTGTATCTCCCCTCCTCCTCCCCCATCTCATTTGGTATCTCCTCTTCCCCCCCCCCCATCTCTTTTGGTATCTCCTCTCCCCCCTCCCATCTCTTTTGGCATCTCCTCTCACCACCCTCTCCCCCCCCCCGTCTCCCACTCCCTCCTCTCTTGGAGTCTTCCCTCTCCCTCCGTCCTCCTCAGACTAGCCACCATCTTGACCGTCCATGCTGGTGGTGGTGTCCTTTCACTTGGGACGGGAGCGGAGAGGCCGGGAGCGCGGGGGGTACGCTCTGCTGGAGCTGTAAAAACGGTTAACGGTGTGGCAAGTGTGGCGGTGGTTCTCTGTGGGGGCGGCCCACCCCATGTTTGGCGGGGCGGGGGGGGGGAGGGAGGGAGGGGCGTGGGGGGAGGGGCGTCGTGTGCTTATACCTTATAGAAGCACTATAGGTTAAATAAGTTGTTCAATTGCATATCGTATGCAATTAACTAGTTTTTCTCCCCTTCCCCCTCGTGTTATTCTCCCACTCCATCAGGCATGTCTCCCACTCCATCAGGCATGTCTCCCACTCCATCAGGCATGTCTCCCACTCCATCAGGCATGTCTCCCACTCCATCAGGCATGTCTCCCACTCCATCAGGCATGTCTCCCACTCCATCAGGCATGTCTCCCACTCCATCAGGCATGTCTCCCACTCCATCAGGCATGTCTCCCACTCCATCAGGCATGTCTCCCACTCCATCAGGCATGTCTCCCACTCCATCAGGCATGTCTCCCACTCCATCAGGCATGTCTCCCACTCCATCAGGCATGTCTCCCACTCCATCAGGCATGTCTCCCACTCCATCAGGCATGTCTCCCACTCCATCAGGCATGTCTCCCACTCCATCAGGCATGTCTCCCACTCCATCAGGCATGTCTCCCACTCCATCAGGCATGTCTCCCACTCCATCAGGCATGTCTCCCACTCCATCAGGCATGTCTCCCACTCCATCAGGCATGTCTCCCACTCCATCAGGCATGTCTCCCACTCCATCAGGCATGTCTCCCACTCCATCAGGCATGTCTCCCACTCCATCAGGCATGTCTCCCACTCCATCAGGCATGTCTCCCACTCCATCAGGCATGTCTCCCACTCCATCAGGCATGTCTCCCACTCCATCAGGCATGTCTCCCACTCCATCAGGCATGTCTCCCACTCCATCAGGCATGTCTCCCACTCCATCAGGCATGTCTCCCACTCCATCAGGCATGTCTCCCACTCCATCAGGCATGTCTCTCATTTCCCCCTCTTAAACGTCTATCTCCCCCTAATTTGTCGTCTTCTTCCCCCTCATGTTCTTCACCCCGCCCCATGTCTTTCCCGTCTCCGTGTGTGTCTCCCCTGTGCTCTCTGCCTCTCTGTATTTCCCTTTTTTTCCCCTTCTTTCCTCTGCATTCTCCCATTTTCTTCTAACTACAGAGTTGATGAAGAGGGATTATATACATGGTGAACGCCACCATAACCGAGCCAGACCACGAGAGACTCGGGTTGATACTGACGGTGGTTGCTGGCTGCCCCTAAAACTCTCCCCTGCAACAATGGTCTTTTACGTTCCGTGTTTGAGTCACATTCAGGTCCGGAACGTCCACTGCAACGGTTACCAGTTCCTTCTCTCTCAATATGTCTGCGAAACGTTATTTCTCGACAAATTAACGTTTTGCTTTATAATTAGTACAGTAACAAAATTTTCCAAACACAATAGCAGCACTCGTGTTTTAAAATATATTTATTTTAAGTCAATCTAAATTGGTCAAGACGTATCACGCAGTTGGAGAGAAATGATTTTCGACAGACATTGTGTGCTGTACCAGCGTATGGCGGGTCCACGTGCATCTAGGGTTATAATATTTAGCAGTCTCCGTGGTGTAGTGGTAAGACACTCGCCTGGCGTTCCGCGAGCGCTATGTCATGGGTTCGTATCCTGGCCGGGGAGGATTTACTGGGCGCAATTCCTTAACTGTAGCCTCTGTTTAACACAACAGTAAAATGTGTACTTGGATGAAAAAACGATTCTTCGCGGCGGGGGATCGTATTCCAGGGACCATAGGATTAAGGACTTGCCCGAAACGCTACGCGTACTAGTGGCTGTACAAGAATGTAACAACTCTTGTATATATCTCAAAAAAAAAAAAAAAAAAAAAAAAAAAAATCTCAATTTCGCTCCTCCTCTGTTGACTCTTGTGTCGCCACCGTTGTGACATAAAAAACAGCTACAACAATGGCCCGTTGACACAATGGCACACAACCAGGCGGTACTCTGGCCGCGGCCTTGAAAACGTGAAAGGAGGGTCAGCTGCGACCGTAAGAATCGGACCTTTCTACCGGAAATTCTTCGACAGTAATTAAGCCCCTTCTCTTTATATGATCTCAAGATCTCTCGGAATGTCCTATCGTACACACGGACTTCTTTCTAGCCAGTATATGAGAATAACATTTATATGGGGAGGAAGTAAGTTCGCATAGAGGCGGCGGGCAGCGGAGTGTATTGTCGCAAGTGAAAGTTTGTGTTGCCCCTCCACCCACTGCTGCACCACCACCACAAGTTATTATCGTGATCGACGCTCCTACTGGGTGTTGTAACGCTACTCTTGTGTTGAGACGACAGTATTGGTACCAATACAAATTAAGAGACGAAAACCTTGAAGCATTGGAAAGGTGACGCAAGACTACGTGGCACCGCGAGCGTGGCGGCGACTGGCGACTGGCAACAGGCGAAGGGGAGGGTGGTGGCGAGGCCGGGCTGTGAGTGCCGAACTACTGCTCCCAGTCACCAACAGTGCGCTGTCGAGAAGAGAACCCGGCTCCCGACCCCTTCTTCCCCCCTCTCGCACCTGACGTCCACTGCAGAGTCCTCGGGATGAGAGGCGTTAAGCATTTTACCGTCCGAGTCAAACATGGTTTAAATGTTTGATACTGGAACTTCTGGAAGGTGGAGGAGTACCGGACACTTCTGGAATAGCTCTAAATTTTCATTATAATCAGTGTTCAGGTTTCCCATATAAGCCATTTTCAGGAGATTAACTCCTTAAAGATATTGCTATTGAAATTATTATATACATGATAGCTGAACAAATTTAAATCGTATGTTGGACCTTCGAATGTGATAGAATAGTCCCTCATAGAATATGCGGATCCAGAGACAATAGCCCTTTAGTCTCTATTACCTATGTCGTCCGTCAGCCCTCCCTGTCCCCGACATTAACGAAGAGATGCAGCACCGGTTTTCGGTTTAGCATTGTGAAATCCCTGCGAATCCTCACACGTGATAATGAAGCGTCTGGTGGTGTCAGCCATCTTGGTCGTATGCGGCCTGCCACGGTCGTCTCCTGATCCCCAACAGAAGTTCCCGGACGATTTTTACAGCGAGACGAGCACCACCTCCATCCCTGGGCCCTTCGGTGAGGACCTCGTCGACAGCTTAGAAGTTAGTCACCCCACCGACTCTCCCGTTCCTCCAGGGTCTCAAGACTTCTTAGGGCCTCTTGACTCAGGCTCCGGCAACGCTCCCCAACACAGTAATGTCGACCTCAGACTCTTGTATAACATGATGCTGAACGACTCGCATCCTTCTGGATTGAAACACAACGGAAACAGAGGTGTGGACACTGTGCTTGTACAGAAGGATACGGGTGGGCTGGCAGCATGTGACCTGACCTTGGCCTTAGCACAAACGACTTTGCCTACTCTTGAGGATGTTTATATTCCTGGTAGCATGTGGGGTGATTTTTGCTGTTTCTCTGTTGTGGCGTGTGTTAAAAAATGAATGGAAAAATGTTCAGTGTTTTGCAGAACTTTGCTATATTACCCGACTGTTTATTTTTCGCACTGTCCTTGCCAACATCAGCACGGCCCCCTCGCCCAGCATACTTGTCTTCACCATACCCACTCCACTTGCACTATCGTATTGACGCTATACACTATTCATATTACCAGCAAGCTCTATCGGCCTACTATCCCAAATCATCATCATTTACACTTAGATTATTGCTCACCATCCTTAACGTAAACTATTAAAATCTGACCAGTGTCAGATTCAATGCATGTTCGTTTCATAAGCAAAGCTGGACAATGCAGTCTTGTCCCACATCGCACCAACATCATCATAAACACTGCGACCAAAACTCCTTTACAGCACTTCCTAAACATTTCCCGCTCGTTGGTGAAACACCTACCCAAGTTCTTTGCCTAACGCCTCATTTAGTACACTTCAAATCCATTAAATGAGTATTATGTTAACAACGAAAGTTAATCACACCCAGCTCTATCCACACAGTTAATTACTCATGCTAATTGCTTCCCGTCTCTCCCACAGCTATCCCGCAGAAGTGCTGGTACAAAAGTAATCAGTATGACTGCGGACTATCGGTTTCCTGTGTGTTCCAGGGCTCTAAACCCATCGATTTGTGCTCCGGGGGCATGATATGGTCATGCTGTGTGCCCCGAAACAAGGTAGATGCGGTCGACGACAATCTTGGAGCCATCGGTAATGACGTCAGTAAGTATAACACATTTCTTGTTGCACTTTGGAACCCCAGTTATTCTACCTCGTCATTGCCTAGAAACCATATGATTCCCCGTTTCTCATCTTGTACACCTTATTGAACACAAAGGTGCTTCTCGGTGTTTTATACACCAAGTTTGATTTGTCTTGGCCTTTGGTACTTAGACTGAAGTCCACTTGCTGGTTGGTCACTACAATCTGGGTGAGGCCTGATCACATCCATGGTTAATTGACCGTAAGTCCAACACCAAACTAAGCAAAGTTGTTTTATATTTAACAATAATAACCCAGTGTTTTACCCTTTTGATACGCAGAAAATTTACTTTTTTGTTATAAGGTATGTGGTGTTCACCGTGATTACATGAAGATATATGCAGAACTGTCAGCAAGGCAAAATAATTAAATATAGGAGAGTGTCATTAATGGGACGGCGTAGTGTGTGTCGTGCATTACCCCTCAACCACAAATGTCTACATTTCCTACTGCTCAGTTGATTTTAAATACACTAGGTCCATTTTCCTTATATATCAAGTAAGGAATGCTGTCACAATAATGTTATATTTAATAGGATGTGTATACCCGCTGTATTTTACTTTCTCTTATGATAAACTTCTCGTTTCCTTGGCACTGTAACAACGGATGTGTGACGACAATACTTCCCCCAGTCCACTCGTGCATCACAGGCCACACAGTCAACGTTATCTCCTCTCTAGTTAATATATTGATGCCTGCAAGCCTTCAGACTCTTAAGGTTCCCATCCAAAGAAGTCTTCACTCATCTCTTTGCTGACTAAAAGTCCACTGTCGAGCACAACTAATTATTATTATTATTAACACATTTCCTGTATCTTTCCCAATAGTATCAGGATTTTAGTGTTTCATACGGCTTTTTTTTATTATTTCTTATGTACTCACAATTAATTCTTTGGACACTTAATTTACTATACTGCCAATTGTTGAATTTTTAAAGTATTCCATCATTGGTAAAGTAAAATTAGTGAAAGATCGCTTGTTTAAATTAGTGTATTTCTAGGGTGTCCTAATTACTAACATTTGATTTAATAAATACTAATTCAAATTGAACGCCAAATAGCACTCTAATACTACTTATCTGTTGAAATAGTGTTGTACTAATAAGTTTTCAGTTTATTGTATGAAAGTATGATCAGAGGGTATGATAGTTAATATTTGTTCATGCTTAGCAATGAAAGTTTCATGCAATTAAATCTCGGCTATATGAGTTATGGGAACTTTGAAGTATGTTAATGAATTCAAGGTCTCTAGAACAATAATTTAGGAGTGGACCATTAAGACGATCTCGTGTGAGCAGCGGCCGTCTGTGGTATATTTATAAGCGTACAAGGAAGGTGGAAGTGAAGTAGTGTGCTTGGCAGAGTTGTGTGAATGGGAAGGTTGTATTTTATGTTGTGACCCCTGGGTCATTGACGCCGGAGGCTGATGAGAGTAAATAGAAGAGTGCACTGATGTATTTTGATGTGGATGTATGTAAATGTTAATTGTGAATATGTAGGTGGGGTGACCCCGCCCCACTGGGCGTTTATGACTGCTAGACAGTTTGTTTTAAAGTATATTGTAAACGCCACAGAACACCTCCCCTCCCCCCCCCCTGTTCCCCCTCCCCCCTGTTCCCACCTCCCCCTCCCCCTGTTCCCACATCCCCCCCCCCTGTTCCCACCTTCTCATTGCCCCTTTTCTTATTCCTTTCCATTTCCCTCCTTTCCCACTTCCTTCCCCTCATTACTCCCTCCTCCCAATCCTCGTCCCACTCCCACTCCATCCCATCTCCCCTCCCCCACCCCCCCCCTTTTCGTGGTGGATGAGTAGCTATTTGGAGTATTTTCGGGGTATTACTTTCGTGTATACTAATTTCTGAATTGTGTAGCTGTAAACTGTGTAAACCTTATAACTGGGTAACCCAAACAGGTCATAGAGTAGCTGCATGTTGCCCGCTTTCTTTAGCATATAACAGCGTAATTCTACACTTCCTTCGATCACCCACTTACCGTCATTCGCTCTCATCAGGTCCCCATCAGTTCTTCAGCGAGTCCAGCCGCCCCAGCTCCTCCTTCAACCATCACAGCAATCGACCCCTTGACAGACCCTCACACTTTGATTCTGACTTTGAAAACGACGATGATAGCTTTTTCCCCAATACACACAGACCCTCTTCTATTCTCAGACCACACCGGCCTAACGATAGACCTCACAGACCGCCCCATAGACCACCGCGGCCGCCCCCTTTCCGTCGACCAGAAACTGCGAGACCTATTCTCGACTTCGACGATAATTTTAGTAGTTTTAATCGGCCGCAAAATACCTTTAATCACTTTGACTCGTTTGACAACCGACCTCTCGACTTCCCACGCCCTGGATCGAGTCGTCCACGTCCACCATTTTTGCCTGCTGGTCCTACCGGGTCTGCTGTTAATCCTAATGGTATGGAAAGAGCTGTTCAGTGTTTTATATCGGCTGCCTGTCTTCTTGTGTCTGGGGGGAGGGGGGAAGTGGTGACTAAAACCGCATTTATCTGCCAAATACCATTTGTTTTACCCTTTTAAGAAAAACAAATATCGGGAAAAACAATACTGGAGTTATTGCAAACGGCATATTTCCTCGACTGCCATAAAAGATAGAAAAGGTTAAATCTGGAAAAAACTAAAATATGAGTATAAATGTGATTTCAGTTTTACAGTTATATGAAAGCTAAGAGACAAAAATGCAGTAGAAAAAATATTGCTGAACATTTTGATGAAAAATTAATGAAAGTTTCAAATGAGACAGAGAAACGCACCATATTTAAAGTGAATCATTGATGAGCTCGGTGCATAAAGTGCTTCAGTGTTGTGCTTCAGTGTTAAAAAATGCGTCAGTGGTGCGTTGAAGTGCTTCCAGTGAAACCGGACTCGTACGTGTTTTTTTCCTGCTCCAGTTACTTGCAGGAGAACTGGAGCCAGCCAGCCAGCGTGCGGGTAATGAAACAATACGTGATTACATCATAACATAAGAACAATAGGAATGATGCAAGAGTGAAAATAGATAAAAAAAACTCCTATCTACAGCGACAGGTTGCACTTGAACAGTCGAGATAATTCTCGGACAGGAAGCGAACAATGGTGCTCCCTGATCATGTGAAAATTGAAATTTGATTTAAACGTTTGTGCTATTTTAGCTGCCGAGAGTGAGTGAGTTTCTTCGAACAGTGTACTCGGTAAACTACCCGTTTCGTGTGAGTTATTATAGATTCAGCTACTCGGAAAAAGTTCAAAGTAGCACGGGCTATGGTGAGCCCGTAACTTACCTGGCACAGGAGCGGGTTAAGTAGCACAGGCTATGGTGAGCACGTGGTGGACTTACCTGGCACAGGAGCGGTGCACTTCGTGTGCGCGTATTTGAGTAAATAAATTGATAAAATACTTGGGCATACGCATGATCTATCAATCAACGGCAATGACACGTTAGCCTCGGATGCCAGAATTCATCCCAAAATCATATGAATCGAATGGAAAGCTATAATCGTAAATGACAGTTAATTTATGATAGGAAAAGTTTACATAACAAAATTACGGTGCAGTAATTACGTCACAGTAACGGCATAACACGGACAAATTAATGTGCCACAACAACGGATTGGTGACAAATGGTAGGAGGGCTTCCCCCTTCCATTTCCGGAAGCCCTAGTGATTATACACAGTGACGTATGAGGAAACCGCATTTGTTTAAAAAATATACGATTTCACCGATTTTGTCAGAATAACACGGATTATTATGTGAAAGGAGAACGTGAGAGAGAGATCTGGACGCATTATTTAATGATCATTCGCGTGTGAATGAATAAACAAGATAGAGCAAATGACCGAACAAGGAAATTAACTTTAGCTTTTACCACAGCCAAAATTTCAACAGAACTAACAATGCTCGCTCTGAACATTCACAACATTCCCTCGCACACACAAGTTTACTCCTACTGTCATCAAACTCTCACCAGTACTTCCCTACTGTCTGCAAACCTTCACCCGTACTTCCTCTACTTCCTCTAACCTTCAGAGATGCGTCCCATACTTCCTGCAAACTATTTCACACTTGATATAGGGATGTACATCCTGCTTTTCCCGTGCTTCTTGGTGGAACTGATGTGTTATGGGCTTCTGTTCAGCTTGGAGTCTCGTCTTGAGGCCAGGGATGGGGTACACTCTGAAGTGTTTGTAAATGAATGGATGTATGGACGGGTCTGAGGCTTAATAGGCCAATATACGTGTGGACTGGAGGGATGGGGGAAGGGATCTATGAGAAAGCACCAAGCCATTGAGTATATGGCACTTGGAAGGGGTCAGGGATAAGGATTTGGGATGGAACGGAGGAGGGAAGGAATGGTGTCCAACCACTTGGACGTTCGGAGATTGAACGCCGACCTGCATGAAGCGAGACCGTCCCTGTACCGTCCAACCCAAGTGGTTGGACATGGGCTGGAGGGAGGCTGAGCATATTTAAATTATGATTCAACGTCACTTGCTCTCTTAGCGTGCACGTACGCTTGCGCATATACAGTAAATACATAATTAAGTTGTTAATAACACGAGTCGTGACCAGTGTGTGTGTTGTGTATATTTCGTGTTATATTCTGGGTCTTTTTGCAACATTATCCATATTACTCAATTTCGTCCTTTAATTCATTATCTGTACGAATCCTGTCCAGACTATTGTATAGTCGATCATCCTACACGAGTCTTGAGCTTATAGCTGACCCGCCGGTGTTGACTTTACGACCAAATCTGTGTTTTATCTCGGTTATATCATCTCTTCCTCGACTACTCGGTCATGGTTTTTCTCCGTATCACTTGGCCGCCCGTCCACGATGGCACCCGACTCAAGTTTGGACCGTATTTCCTTTTAAATTTTTTTCCACACGCGTGTTTGGCGTGTCTGCTCCGTGTCTGGCTGACGAGGAGACAAGGCGTGACCCATGACACGGCGTCAGAGCGTGGCGTGAAGTTAGCACGGTGGCTGCTGCTGAACAGACGCCCATTACACAGACTCCTCAGCCTTGGGCAGCCCGTATATCACCTCTAGCACTGGCGATAAGTCGCGAGAAACACACACATCATGTTGAACGAGTAGGGGACGTCAGTGGCGTTTTTGTGTTGTAATGACGTGACTGTGTATTTTCGTGGAGACAGGAGGTGGGGTGGGCATTAAGTGACATTAATATCCACGAACAGCTTTAGTTTTTACAAAATTGAGGCAATGGCAGCCATTACTTATTTTTGTGCATCACAGAGATTTTCATTATCAATATATGATAATATATTCAGTTATCAATGTATGATAACGGAAACTGCAGGCTACTTTTTTGATCAAGCGAGGCCCCGCTAATATATACCTTCCTAAATTCTTTCATATGTAGATCTAATACGTTACACTAAAGCAATCTCACCTTTATTGCTACCCTGTAATTGGTCCATAATTTTGTTTCAAGCTTAAATACACTGCACAATTCATTGATCAGTAATTAGTTTCCTTATTGTACTATTAAGCCTAGATCCCACAATTTACATACTTATACAAGCAATAACACGGTTAAGCATAGTTGTTAATAACTTGTAGAATCATCAAAACTTATCGACACGTAACGGCTACCTGTTACCTTTCGCAACCAGCTACGCTAAAGAGATTTGCAGAGTAACGAAGCAATTGCACAATTTAATTGCATTTAAAAGCTCTATTGTCATTAGATAGAATTGGATTTTGCTGTCGTAGTGCGTGTCTTATCGTTCGTTATATCGATCACTTTTCGTAACCCTGTAATTGGTATTGCTAAATAAACCAACCAAAATGAGTTCCCAAATAAACTTTTTGTTCTTAACTCTGTTGCAACAGTTTTTAATTTGTTGTGAAAATAAAGCAGAGTCTTGAAGCATATTTGGAAGCGGCTTCTCTACCATGTTAACGTAGCAGTGTTTTGCTTTCTGAGCAAGAGTAACTAACATAATATGTTTGACTATTAGTCTTGCCATTCTAATTTAAAAGTCGCATCGTTTTGTAAATTATAATCATGATGAATGCTAAATCTAAGCTATATCGTAGCGACTATATCGCCGTTGGTGGCGTATCGTGGCCTGACATTCTCCTCATCAGCTCCGGAGTTTCACAATTAGTGTTACTTAATCCGCGATGTTCTCACCTGAGCAGCTTTTCCACAGTTCTTTTACTGATAGTCACTGTGTTGACTTCTCTTCCCGTCCCATCACCCTTACCATTTCCCTCGGAAAGAAAGGGAGTTATCAGGGATATTGCTTAACCAGCACTAGGAAGGGATAGGAGGGGAGGATAAGACGGGCAATGAAGGGGGGGAGAGGGCAAGATTTTGCGGCTAGGAAAGGCAAAATGGAAAGTTGTAACATTCCATATAATATTCCAACTTTACTATGTGCCTTTTGCTTAGCCATAACCCCTTAACCCCCGCTCCATTTCCTACCCCTAAATTCTTAATTCTCAGCGACTTTCCGCACTCGTTCCATTCTTTAAACACTCGCCCCACCCTCTCCTTTGTTTCCTCGAAGTATTCGTTAAGTCCCAGACGCTAATGTACTCACTTAGCCCATATTTTCACCTCTTTGTTCCTTATGTACGTAGTACCTCCCGCAGGCACCCCTCCCCCCCCCCCCCAAGTCTCGCCAACTACTTCGCTGCTCCCTATAGCCTCGTCTTCCTTTCACTACTATGCATTTTACACCTGCTTGGATCACCATATGCTAGTAAAGACCAGCATCACCCTCACTCCAAGGCTAGCATTAACAGCGAGAGACTACCAAACTATATTCCCGTCGGAACACAACAAATTATCGATGTTAAGAATTGCTATGAATCCCCAATCTTCCCATTACCCGTGAACACAGAACATGTTCGTGGATAGTGCGGAGGAGGGAGAGAGATTCTCTCGTTTGTTCATCTTTTATAATCTAACATGCAACCTGCGATTAGACTTGATGCTTTGCAGGTATGATGCTATCAACTGCAGTTTTAAAATTTCATTGAGTGAAATACATAGCAACATTAACGTTTTCACGGACTAATGGACATAGATAAGTTAGCTATGAGAAGACCAGACTACACCACACACGAGAAGGTGAAGGGACGACGACGTTTTGGCCCGTCCTGGACCATTCTCAAATCAAGTCACAATAGATTTGAGAGTGGTCCAGGACGGACCGAAACGTCGTCGTCCCTTCACCTAATAGTGTGTGGTCTGGTCTTCTCATTCTTCAGTCACGTTATTGTGACTCATCGCGTACATAAGTTAGCTATGTTTTCTAAGTTCGAATGTTCGAATTATGGTTAAAAACGCTTTACTAGAAATATAAATTACTTGTGAAAACTCCGAGAACAGAAGTTGTTTATAACTGGGATGTGTGTGTGAATAATAGGACGATACCATAGATCTCAGACACACAGTATGAATCATTTGAATTGATTCCTGGTATTGTCACCAAAACCTCGAGAAATTTCCTTTCTTCATTGGCCATTATTGTTCCTTTGTAAGTAATGACCACCACGGAAGCGTGACGCAGAAGTCGTAATATTGTTCACATATCATTGACGTCTTTGAAAAACTTGTCATTTTTGGTTCATTAATCACCAAGTGGGGAAATATTATATATATATTTTAATTTTTGTAATTGCATACAAGATTAAAAATTGTAAAAATAATTCGGTTAAAAATTTTTTTTGGTGTTCAAACACATATTAAAATTTATAAATATTTACTCGCAATATTAAAGTTCTTACTCGTTCGGATATAAAGTAGAAAAAAGTGACAAATTTCAGTAATTAAAATGAAAGGGTAAAGTGATAAGTTTGTATATAATATACTCTGGCTTTGTACGTGGCATTCACAGGGAACAATCTACTGAGTTTCCCCCACGACGTGAAGACTCGAACAGTAACAGTGAAGTGAAACAAAATAACGTGACCATCACCATTTAAAAAAAATACCATGCAGAAAATTGACTAGAATGTTAAAAGTTAAATGCAGTGTGATTCCGCAGTGAATGTACACACATGTATACAGATATGTCAGTGGGAGTGATGATTATGCAACGAAGAAGCGCAAATAAGGAGAACGGTGAATGTATTGATGTTTAGAGAAACGAAAACGAAATATCGATATAGCGAGATTATGGAGGTGTAGAAATGTGGAAAGTTATTTAGTGACGAGTGGACACAGGATCGCGAGTAGTGACTGTACAGGAAATTAAGAGTCGAAACATAATGAATTTTACCAACAAATTACAAATAATGAAAATAACTTAACACGTAGAATTGTCCATAAAAAATGGAATAAGAAATATAGAACCACTTGGAAATGAATCAATGTTAACTCACAGTGCAAAACATAAATATAAAAGCTACGAATAGCGAAAGAGAATGAAAATGCTGAAAACAGCACAAATATATAGAAAATACGACCTGTATCGGAGAAAGAGATGCAATTGGTGACCAGTCTAATGTATTTCTGGTTTTCCCAATTGTTGGAACGAGAGCATCGCATCGGTCTACTGCCCTATAACCTTGCTGGCTTCCTCCTCGCCTGAAAGTAATCCTTCTCTCTCATTATCGACACAATTATTAATACTATTAAACTAACGTTAGGGTTCATTAGGAATGCCATAGATTAAATGAAGTGAATCATTATTAATTCATCACTCCTGTGATGAATTATAAATTCATCACAGGAGCACTACTCTATCAAACACAATTATATTAAGCCAAGGAGGCGTCCACAGACACTCGTGGGGAACAATATGCGCCAATTAGGAACAATTCTAACGTCAGTATTGTCTGATTATAACGCAGAAACAACAAGGCAAGCAGGGCTGTAGACTTAGCTTCTCCGTAGTCAGTCTTTGGTAAACTTGCTACTGTTGATCAGTATGCAGTACTCTCACCTCGGTAATAACTACCGGTAACTTGTTAGTTGATAATGCGACCGCAGGACAAGACGTCCTTGACTCAAAGGGCGTTACCACCACCGGTGTCGCCCACCAAGCGCTGTTAACACACCTCTCAGTGAGGTAATCACCCGCACAGTGTATGTCTACCTTTGTCTCTCTGGATTCATGTTTATTCTCACCCAGTGTGTTAACATTTTCCCTATCCAATTCGACTCCTTTTCCCCCTACTCGACCCCATTTCCACCTTCTTTACCCTGTCACACTACCCACATTGCACACCTCCTTCCCTTTCAGCAGGCAGCATATACTTCTCGTGTGTAGTTCCTATTTATATTCAGTGACGCAAGTTTCCTGATATTTTGCTGTATCTAATTGCCCATAATCACGGTAAACTCTCAAATTTTGTATGACGAACGCGTTCAGAGTACAGGAACCCGCCCAGCGACTGTGTTAAGTATATCCGTGTAATATGCGCTATATAATGATCTAACGGAGCCAGTCATAGTGCATCTAAACACTAGTTGTTCCTTTTTTGCTCTGTGCAACATGACTCGAACACAGTTTTGCGTCTTGCAAGACTGTGTGTGTGTGTGTGTGTGTGTGTGTGTGTGTGTGTGTGTGTGTGTGTGTGTGTGTGTGTGTGTGTGTGTGTGTGTGTGTGTGGGGGGGGGGGGGGATGATTGTGTGATGATTTGTACTCGTCGTCACAAGTCCTGATGGCGTGTGTATCAGTGTCACGATGACGTACAGCTGAGTTCAGAGTTGACGACTCTCTTGTCAACTGATTGATTGATGAAGATTGTCACTCAAGAGGTGGCACGGACATGAATAGCCCGTAAGGGGTCTACGTAATTATGTTTTCTGGAGTTTTGTTTAATTCGCTGCCGTTAAATACACAAGATATGCGACTCTTTACACTCATGTAATATGTAGTGATAACACATGCGCAGTTCTTTGCTATATTACGTATACTAGCATATATCCGTCGTGCTCGCATATGTTGCGTGGCGTTATATAACGCCTCTCTCTTCATAAACACTAGCATATGTTGTCGCTTGACATACCACACAGTTAATATATCAGCATATCCGGCCTAGCTTTTAAGAAATTCCACAAACGAGAGGTTATCCCACAGGAATATTCGTGTATAAAGGTCTAAATCACCATAATAAAAAATTTTTTTTTTATTTATATAGATTTATGTATATGAACGAAGAGACATTCGATACAGTTGCATCATAGTCTATGCATCTAAGTCTATATGCATATGCTAAGTCTATATGCAGTCTAAGAGCAGTAAAGCATGCAAAAGTATTATTACTAAAGATCCGGCACCTTTCAGTAACATATAAGGAACTGAAACGCTTAGAATTGCCGGAGATTTGAGCAACGCGTAGTTTCACGTTGGTTATAATAGCAACGATTACAGTGGTCACTGCAAAAAGTTTGGTGCCGTTCGAGCGAGTGTGAGGAGCAGCGAGTAGAAGTGGCAGGACACGCAGCAGGGTCCCCAAGCAGGTGGGAAGGTTCAAGCTGGAAAGGGAAACAAGCTGGAGGAAGGGGGGACAAGCAGGAGAGGAACGAAGCGAAAGTATAAACAAGCAGGTGGGGGGGGGAGGAAGAAGCAACAGTGGATAAGCAAGACTAGTTGGACCAAACAAAGGAAGCGGACAAGCTTGATGGAACAAGCAAGAGAGGGGTACAAGCATGAGGTGGGGTAGAAGGAGAATTAACAAGAGTATGGGAAGAAACAGAACGGTAGAAGGACGGGAAGAGGGAGGGAAGGAAGGAGGAAGATGGATGATAAGCAAGAGTTAACTATGTTAACAAATTACCAGGAGATAAACTTGGTCTCAAAAGATCATCCATCAGCATGGTCACTAGACTGAGACATACAGAAGCTTGCAGGAAGTTACAGCAAGGATAGCAAAACATGGAGTGAATGTACAGCAGCAGCAGCACCGTGCAAGTCATGGAGCTCGGAGGTAACTTTCGACTGTCTAAAATAAAAATAAGGAGTTCTAGAGCAGGAGTGTACTATTCGTCAGCTTGTGAAGCGACGCCTTGAGTGATGGGAATAAGAGGTGGCTCCATGACTGATTTTGAGATGCATTGCAAAGCTTTTGATATCTTTCGAACGAGCATGGTTCGTGAAGGCACATTGACTCTTGGCTGTTATTAAATATTTCTTTATTTTATTATTTTTTTTTTCTCGTGGCGTTCTCATATTTTAAGAAGAGTTAAACAGGTATTCCTGAGATGTTCGTAAATTATTACAAATAATCGTTTTATTTAATCAGGTTACGCCATCCTGTCTTGATACCAACTTCCTTCCCTCTCTCTCTCTCTCTCTTCCTCCCTCCTTCCGTCCCTCCCAACCATATCTCGCCCCATCTATCACTGCCTCGCTCTCGTCACCAACTTCTGTCATTTTCTGTAGTTCCCCCTCGCCTTCTATTGTTGTATGTGAGCGAGCAAGGAAGTGAGAGTTGTCAATTGTTGACGTCGTCCACCGCGGGTGTCTGGAAACCTCCTGGTCATCTGTCAACTCTATATCATCACTTTCATCTCCATTGCTTGCGTCTTCCCTGTCAGCGAGCAGTGGAGGAATTTTGTTCTTAACAACTCACGCCTCATTAATCTCTATAACGAGTCACTAGTTTGGTCTAGGCTGATCTAATCCACCCCCCCCCCTCACTTAGACGTTAACATGTTCACTGCGAAGTTAATCAATTTGGTTTCATGACCGACAATCTCTTATCGGATCACTATAATTAATGGCATTATGCAGACAGTAACAGTAACGTGGCTGAAAATTTAGAAATCCAACCCACTCGACTGAAAATTGAGATGGTGGCAAAAGTTTTCGGTCCATCCTGGACCATTTCAAGACTTGATAATGATCCTGGACGGACTGAACCTTCGTACTAAGCTTATTTTCAGACGCGGGTGTGGTTGTATCAAGATTCATTTACACAAACAACCAACCAGCAATAATGAGAATTAGTTTAAAGCTTCCAATAGTGCATCAACATATTAGCGTCAGGCCGTCCATCCACCGCCTTCTGTCAACTATAACACTGTTTCGTCGTTAATTCTGGTCTTCCTGGAATGGGAGGTTCCCTCTTCCTTCTTGCGTAAAATAGTATGCAAAAAGAGATTAAGTTATGCGTGTGTGTATACAAAGAGTGGTAAGAGATAAGTGTGTGCACCTGTGAGCTGGACTTTCGCTACTATTTACCCAGGGGTAGTACAGTGTTAGGCAACGACTACACCACACTACACACTCTTACCCCACACCATTCTCATCTGGCCATATGGTCGAATTTGTCGGCGTTTTATCATTGAAGTTTATTCCTTAATGCCATGCTGTTGCTCTTGATCTAACGCAGACCATCCGGGAGCCAAAAGACACGGTATTATGTAATATTCACTTGTTTAACAATGTTAATACAGATCTCCTTTCACTTGTGCGTCACTTACTGGTTTGGTGTGTGTTGCACTGTATTAAGATTGTGACCTAAAGCTGCTCATTTGTGTTACGGAATTAGCTCTCGTGATCCTAAAATAATGGACTTAACGTATTTAAGCACTCCTGTGCTTAATATAACACCAACGTAATCCTAATAATGTAGCAAATATATACAGTATTAGGCCTAGGAATGTTTGTTGTTGTTACTTAAGAAATTTATTGTACAAAACGTGAACATTTTGGTGTTCAACAGTCTATTCTTGTTCATTCACACAAATAGTTAAGTATATTAATTTTAGAAGGATGAGTTTAACTTGCATGCCTTTATTAACAAGTCTGCAGGTTCAGTGGTTGGTGTAGCCCACTACAGTCAGAGTTAAGATATACGCGATACGCTCTGCGTTCAAGGACATGGTGCGGGCTCCAAGGCGGTGCCTGAGAGGGAAAATGAGGACAAAGTGCTGAGGGAATTCAAGGCCGGAATGCTCCAATTCCCAAGGACAGTGTTTTATGACAGTGCACAACAATATCCTTCCTTATTTCCGTTATCTTTCTGGCAGTGGTACGCAAGTCGGTGACTTTGATAGTTAAATTATTCATTTTGTAAGGTACTTTTGATTTAATATTTAAAATATTAAATATATTTAAAGTACGAGATTATAAGAAATATTCAGTGTGCTTTAGTTCTGTTTCACACCTCTTAAAACTTCCTTACTTCTTCCCTCCCCCCATATCCCCTCTACTAAACTTTGTAAATAGTTCTTCCATGTATTTTGATTATAAATATTAACACGCGCATTTCTATAACATTTAGTAGACAACACCATCATCTGAGAAAAGTTTGGGTTGCTTTGAAATAGTGACTTCTTAATTCTAAAAGTTAAGACTTGCCGGATTTTTACCTCGCTATTTCTGGAGGCGCTAAAATTACCAGAACGTATTTACTGGCGTCAGTGAGAGCAGGAACAACACTTAGGCAACACTGTGCTTGAAGGAGGTAATTGAGGCAACACAGAGAGTGTGGAGAGCAGAAGGGGGATCTGTGTGCTGTTGGCCCAGTCGCTATGGGCAACGATTCACTCTCGTTAACCTTTGACGAAACGAGATATAATTGGAGGCTCTTTTTTGCGAAGCTTATTTTCTGGGTCGATCCACGACGAACAATTTACTTGAATATTTACAGCTTTTTTGTAGACATTAGATTTAGATGTTTAAGACCACTTCAGAGATAACTGCATAGTTTGAAATCTCTTAATTTTTAGATATTGTGCCATTAACCCCTGTAATTTATCAACTAATTAAAATTAGTATATGTATCATTATCTGTAATATACGCAACACCACGAAATTCGTGTAACTCAATAAAGTTGAGAACATAGATCACCAACTCGCAATGCAGTTTTGCTAATAAAAAGTGACTACAAGGAAGTTTCGCTGATCTTCAGGCCTTGCAACAACGTCTTGCAGATAACCACACGTCATCAACTATATAGATCAATTGAGAGAATGTCTTCAGGTGTAACAGCCGCATATGTTGCCTCAGGGAAGAGACTGCTGTCAGCACGTCAACACGCCAGTTTTGAAATCTATAATTCATGTGGTTTCAGAGATGCGAAATTCAGTAGCGTATTTTGATTGAAATTATTTTAAAAACTTTAATAATTTGATTACTAATAATAATTGTTATAATGATAAATAGTATTTAAATACTTTACAGTAATATTATTTACAATTTAGTAATGTTGAGATACACTAGTTCGTGCATCGTGGTATTGATATTGTGACAATTGGGACGCTTCTGGGAACTACTATAATTTTGAAGTATGTCAATTCGAGAGAGAGAGAGAGAGAGAGAGAGAGAGAGGCTGACGCATCTTTACACCACAGTGGGGCAACTGCGTATAATTCGAGCGCACAGCTTGTTTATATACGACCAATGTAGGACGCTTTTTTCGAATAGTTGATTTTTGTTATTCCTTGTCCGATGCAATCCAACCCAACGTAACTAAATCAGAGCTAGTTTCTAATTGGTTAGATCTTTCTCTCGTTGATTGAAGTTGAATATTTTTATGACAAAGAATGTGTGTGTGTGTGTGTGTGTGTGTGTGTGTGTGTGTGTGTGTGTGTGTGTGTGTGAGCAAGCTAGCGCATGTAATGCTTCCGTCCGGCTATGAGACAACGCCTTAGTGTATTAACTCTGTCCACTCATTTCCCACTCATTTCCAACTTCCAGTGCTCTCACTCAAATTGGCTCTGGCTCCTGTTCTGGCTGTGATTCAGGCTCCTGTTCTGGCTCACCTCTTTTCATCCTAGCTTTAACAAAAGAGGATAACTGAGAGTAGTTCATTAAGCTCCCTTCCCCTCACGCCCCATATACACAAGTTAATTTCACTCTTGCTCGACCCAGATTAGACAACAAAGCTTGTTGGGTTAACGGGACGGAGTAATTACTGTGCGCGCATCGGCTGGGATTTTGTTTTTTTAATGTAATGGCTACACGTTTTGACCCATTTGACGTCACCAGTTTCATTATTGCACCTGTGGACTGTTGCAATATTGATCTAGTTTAGAGTTTAAAGTGTTATTGGTAAAGTTACTTTCTTTAGTGTGTCACTTTATTTTAAAATTTATTAGCTGATAATTATATGGATATCTATATAAGAATTTAATTCAATACAGACCCAGTATGATTATAGAACAGTATAGGAGAGTTTTCCACCATAATCTGCAATATTCAACAGGTTCTAAACGGGTTGAATTACTATATAGCATCTGTATTGCTTGTTTTTTTGCGATATTTATTTGATTTACGATACTGATGTACTTGCTCAGATGTCCATCTATTGTACATATTCTCTTACTGTGTTCCT
>NC_091232.1:12909644-12933152 GCF_040958095.1 Procambarus clarkii
TCAACGTATAAAATCCACTTATGTATTTATAGTTGGTACACAAAGGACTGTCTTCGGAAATCTGAAAGTTTTTCAGGATGCTGTATAACTCGTATGTCGGATTAATTATAGAATACAGTACCTGTTTGGAATCCAATTATGGTAAAATTGTAATATGGATTAGGTAAGGTCATTTGACCTAAGAACTAATGCTCACGCCACTGAAAGAGATGAAACGGAAAACATAAACATCACAGAAGACTCTGTAATTGGCAGGACATACAATAGTAAACTTGGGTGGGACACGAACGAGGAGGAGGGGGGATGGGGGCGGAGGGACAGATATGAACTTTACTCTCGGATGAAGCCAAAGATATATTTTTTATATCGACCTGTCAAAGCCAAAATGTCAATTGATGAACGTCTTCTTAATCCAAGGAAATTCTAGCATTTTCAGGCGCATGACCACAACGAGCGTTTTGTCGTAAAAAAACGAAACGAAAGGTTAACAGGTGTTTGGTGTGTCCTGTAGCCAATCACTGCATTGACAAGTATGCCACGTCCTCTCGAGACGGTGACCGCTGAGAGTCCGAGAAGATAATGAGAGTACATGGGAGCGGGGAAGCTCCTGTGAGGGGCAGAAATAATATTCTCTTCCAGACTGAAGACAGTAATAAGTGTTAGACCTCAATCGAGGCTTGCCATTCTGCCTCTCATGGGTCGGGCCAATCATCTATTCTTCGGTAGTGTGAGGTACTTCCCCACACTCCTACTCTTAGCACTTACTGGAGCAGCGGCAGTGTATCCAAGCTTCATGCTTTACGAGAATATTTCCTTAATCTGTACCTATCAACACATTGCATTCTTATGCACATTAAAAGTCTCCTCACATTTACCAAGTTTGAGTAGAGACCTAAAGCGGAAAAGGTAATTCCACAGTTCATGTTTCAGGACCGTAATAAGAAGGCGACAATTAAAATGTTGGACAGTGCTGGCACTCCCACCATGGTTTGAGTCGACTGCCTCTAGGGGGGACAAGTCTACAATCAGAACTACGTCTTTCGAAAGGCTACAAAATTGCTCTCTCCTTTTGACCCAACTGCCCCTTCACAGGCTGCCTCTGGATCTTCGGCCTATGCTGACACACTTAAGTCAGGGGAGCTTGCTAAAAGGCCACTGGTTCCACTGGTCCACCCCGGCTCTCTGTAAGAAAGATATGTACAGTCAAATATCTCTGATAAACCTTCAGCAGAACCTCCATACTAGCGATGGTCCAAGATGGTATGCACTGAATTCGAAAGTCAGAGCTCAGTTGTAACGCTACAAGTACAACAAGGCAAGTAGGCATTGCAGAAAATGCTAGAACTCTCTACCCAGTAGTCACTGGCAAGGAAGTGCTTAAATAGACTCCTCCTAATGAAAGGTGTTGGGTGACATCACCTGAAGCGGAACGCTAAGAGACCATTTAAAATTTATTTTAAATAGTCATTCTGCATATTTGTAATGTTTATTTTACTGACACTAATTTGTTTTATTAAACAGATCTTTAGTGTGTGCTGAAGTCACCTCGTTTTATATTACTGAACTATTTACTTTACTGATATTCAAGATTTTGTGTTTTTCATGCACAATACTTTTATCCGATACTGCATATACAAACAAGACAAACATATTTCATATATTTCTCTTGCCGTTTATTCGTGTTTTGTATTCCATTGATTATATTAGTCATCCAGTGTCCTCAATTTTCCGTGCCGGAGATGTTGTGCTGTACTAATACAGGAGACCTTAGAGTGGTCAGGTCCAACTGTGCGGTCTGGGGACTCGTCTGGCTGTTTGGTCCCCTCTTGTCCACTGCTCACATTACCACGTCCAGTCCCTGTTCTCCTTCGCATGGTTTATCCTCTTCCATATTCTTCCTTTCTTCTAATTGTCACTATCACTTCACCTCGACCTCCTCCAACCCCCCACCCCTCCACCCCCCCTTCCTCCTGGGGTGGAGAAAGTGGTGAAGTCGGATTATGTGACGCGAAGCCGCGGGAAATACCTAAGGTTAACCATTATGCAACTAACACTAAACTCAGGGAAATTATAAGTGCTAATTTTGTGGTCTTGAAATCTGCAAGAGAATATAATTGTTTTAGTTGATATATTCCAGAGATGAAACATTTGATTCATGACAGCAGGAGTTACTCTATTTTGTGCAGGATGTTTGCACTATTTTGGTCATTTCTATAGACAAATCGTGTAATGTTTTCAAAAATTTCACAATCCTTCTTTATTTGGGTTCTTGCATCACTAGTCGCCTCCACGGCCGACATCCACCACATCCTCGACGGTTCACCTTGTGTGTGTGTGTCGCAAATTTGGGAAGATATTACCCACGGATATTACTCTGTACAAGAACTGCTGCAGTGAAGGTCATGGCGATGAGGTTCTTTCTGTTAGTTTTCAACGGAAGTTCATCACTGTTAATCCTTATTTGTTATCTTTCTTGTCCAAAGCATAGCGGAAGTAAAGCAATGTTATGCACTATTATCAATGTTGTTTGTAGAGTGAAAGGGAAGATATAATGATTGGTATTTGGGTGTTGATGGTAGAGCGACGGTCTCGCTTCTTGCAGGGTCGAGTTCGATCAATGAGGGTTGCAATGGTTGAACACTGTTCGTTCACTCCGTCCTCACATCTTCGTGTCACATTACTTCCAGGTGTAATACAGTCACTCTACCTTAGTGTGTTGTCCTGAGAACTTTCATCTCTGGTGAAGAAGCAGCGTTTGTTATTAATTAAATTGTTGTCGAATGACAGTATTTTAACAGTAGTGTTGCAAGATAAGCTCTGCCAACCGCCAGGATCTGTATACTACTGGGAATTGTAATATCTAACTTAAATATGAAGTAAACCGGTACAGTCTCCGTGAAAAGAGCAACAATTAAGTAGGCACAATGCTCACGAACGTTGAAAGTGTTCAGAGTGAGTCGGTCGGCCGAGCGGACAGCACGCGGGACTTGTGATCCTTTGGTCCTGGGTTCGATCCCAGGCACCGGCGAGAAACAATGGACAGTTTCTTTCACCCTATGCCCCTGTTACCTAGCAGTAAAATAGGTACCTGGGTGTTAGTCAGCTGTCACGGGCTGCTTCCTGGGGGTGGAGGCCTGATCGAGGACCGGGCCGCGGGGACACTAAAAGCCCCGAAATCATCTCAAGATAACCTCAAGTGTACGCACGTACACACACACACACACACACACACACACACACACACACACACGCACACGCACACGCACACGCACACGCACGCACGCACGCTTAATATTCAGCATGAAGGACCGTTGTAACGGAGGTCCAGTAATTACAATTCAAGAAGACAAAGGGGCATAATAACAGCCTCATTGTGCTATTTATGAGAAATACTTTCAGACTGTGGGCGTTGTGTCCGGATCCGTCACCGGAGACGTCCTTGATTAGTGCCAGTGCTTGCTAGGCGAGCAGCGAGACGTACATGGTCACCATCCCCCTGGTGTTCCCAGGGGAGAAGTCCTTGCTCCTACCTCACTTGGATAACTTGGCTGTTTTCTGTAGTGGGATGATTGATGAAGATTAAGCCACCCAAGTGATGGCACGGGCATGAATAGCCCGTAATTGGTGGGATGGTATAGATTAAGCTACTCGGAACAAGTTCCAAGTAGCACGGGCTATGGTGAGCACGTAACTTACCTGGCACAGGAGCGGGTAAGAAGCACGGGCTATGGTTAGCCTCGTGGACGGGAGATGTCTCCCCGTGGTGGGATGCTTGATTCGTCTTTGATATAGAGAGGAGGTGGGGAGATGAAGAGGCTAAGTGGAACTGGAAGATGATAGGGAGTGGGGAGAGAGGCGAGGGTACCTGGGGAGGAGGTACAGGAAGAGGGAGGTGGCGAGGAGGAGATGGCATATCGGGGGAGAGAATTGTGGTTTACTTTCATTTTCTTGGTGGACCGGACGGGTTGTTTATTACTTTCACTTTTGCTTATTGTATTTGTTTCATCTTAAAGTTGTTTGTTGGTACGTGTTTTACAGGCGTTCCCCCTCCCCCCCCCCCCCCTCCTCAATGTTTACCTTCCAGCTACTCGTCTCTCATTTTACTTCCAATGTATTACATTTATCTATATAATATATATGTGTATAGTATATATCTATATATCTATACATCACTGTAGATAACAAATTTACTAACAAAGTAATGCTATGAAATATTTGATGGGGTAAGTAACTTTTTCCTGGAATTAGCATCATTAAAAAATTTAGTTTTCAGCGTCGTTTGTGCCTGAGTGGCCCCACAGATGCCCAATTCTGTAGTGTGTATATCGCAGGTATGTATTTACAAACGTATCTATTAGTCTAGCAATATTTTGTGAGTACACTCGCCACACCCTACCTATCTACCTACCTATCTACCTACTTACACCTTCTAATCCAAGCCTGTGGTTGCAGGGTGCGGGGAGACGTACACGCGTACCAACAGGATCGTGGGAGGCAGCGACGCGGCCTTCGGGACCCACCCGTGGCAGGTGGCCATCATCAAGGAGTCCTTCCTCAGCAAGCGTATAGCGTGTGGAGGAGCTCTGCTCAACGAGTTCTGGGTCATCACGGCCGCTCACTGCGTCTACTCGTGAGTATCGTAACGTTTTATTTATATACAAGAAGGTACATTGGGTTTGAGTACATAGCATAATGTGTTTACATTCTTCTAAAGCCATTAGAACGCACAGCGTTTCAGGCAGGTTATGGGCTATATCTGTGGTATCTGCTGGACGGTAGAGTGACGGTTTAGCTTCATGCAGGCCGGTGTTCAATCCCCGACCGTCCAAGTGGTTGGGCACCATTCCTTCCTCTCGTTTCATCCCAAATCCTTATCCTGACCCCTTCAAAGTGCTATATAGGGGTAATGGCTTAGCGTTTTCACCTTATAATGTCCTCCCTCCTCTCTGAAGCGTAAGTACCAGTTTTCTCTCGTCTAAAAATATTTAGTCTTAAATTATTAGCCGTCAGTCTTATTTAACGCTCGTTTTTGTTGTCCTTTTCCTTTGAAAGTCTGAGGATTTGTCCTTTACTTTGCGAGGCTGAGAATTTTCAGCATTCATGCTATATATTATTTCCCTTATGGCTATTGACCCTCTACCTTCATTAAAATATAACTACAGATAGTCCACTTTCGTAAAATAAAATATCCATTCCATCAATTCATATTCCTACTTTTCATTTCACCCTCTCCCGATTTCCCCCTCCCCTATCTTTTTCCCTGCGCCTCCTTCCCCCTTCCCCTGTTCTTCCCCTATAACCCTCCCCTGGTTCTACCCCTATAACCCTCCCCCCCCTCCTGTATGAAACTTGCCAGTGCTGAATGCCAACTTACCGTGAGGCTTGAAAGGACACGCATGACGCCTCGTTCTGTGACGAATGACACTACACCGCCTCAGGAGTCGGGCTGACTTGGAGCCATGTGCTTGTTCCGGCCAGTGACTGTGCCGTAGTTGGTTAAAAGCTGTCACGATGCGTAACTAAATTTATCGTGACTGATATTCAGTGAGAAGTTGTATGCCAAAATTGTCGAATAATTGCTATTGCAATCTCGTGTATAACATGAGAGATGTCTTAATTTTTCATCCAGGATTCTCGATAGAAACTTGAGACTGCATTTCTAATTACTTTATATTTAAAAAAATACATTTCATATGTCATGTCTGTCAATATATACAGCCCAGATGCCGTTTTATAAGCCATTTTCTCTTTCGGTTAAGGGGTTTTCCTGGTGTACACTCACTTCAATGAATAAGCATAACTACAGGAAACTTGCTCCACCCATTCCCCGATGGGTGATGCATCACTACTCTGCTAATGTTGCCAAAATTATTTTTCTTTTTAGGAAGAGGGTTAGATTACTCCCCTTTTAATTGTTGAATATTTTGGATATAATTTTTCTAGTAATGTGGGTTGTTTATTAATATTATTTACGTGCAGTGAGAATTTTAAAACTATTTTACTAAGTGTCGGAATCTCGGGAGTTTGGGAAATTGTCATGTCAGCCACACAACCATTGAGTGAAGGACGCTTTACCTGGTTGATACCTGGTTGATGGGGTTCTGGGAGTTCTTCTATTCCCCAAGCCCGGCCCGAGGCCAGGCTCGACTTGTGAGAGTTTGGTCCACCAGGCTGTTGCTTGGAGCGGCCCGCAGGCCCACATACCCACCACAGCCCGGTTGGTCCGGCACTCCTTGGAGGAATAAATCTAGTTTCCTCTTGAAAATGTCCACGGTTGTTCCGGCAATATTTCTTATGCTTGCTGGGAGGACGTTGAACAACCGCGGACCTCTGATGTTTATACAGTGTTCTCTGATTGTGCCTATGGCACTTCTGCTCTTCATTGGTTCTATTCTACATTTTCTTCCATGTCGTTCACTCCAGTACGTTGTTATTTTACTGTGTAGATTTGGTACTTGGCCCTCCAGTATCTTCCAGGTTAGCTTTAGGCGGCTAAAAATGCCCATTAGTTATTTCGTTAAACGGTTTCGTTTTCACTTCATACAACTTTAATAAGAAAAGGGAGCAGCAATATTTTTGTTATTATGCAACAGCTTGCTATTAACAATTATGAAGTTAAATTTAACAATTGCGAGTTAAATTTATGATTATAAGTTAACATTTATGAGTTAAGTGACACGGAAATGCCAACAGCTGAGTCGGAGGACGAGGCCTCACTTCTTGCCATACCAACAAGTGCGTAACTTTTAATATTTGTGATAAATGACTTGTCATGATTGTCCTTTGCGAAGAAAAATACTAGTTGTATTCCTATTAAATTTATAAATGCTTGCAAATGACCTTTAGAGGTCATGTCATATGCAAGAATGATTTGTTTGGTTTGCAATATTGCAATTCATCTTCTAACGATTCATTATAGTTAGTGTTGAGCAACTTGTATCAGATTGACTGTCGTGACCCCTTGCATCCTCATTTTTAAAAAACACTTGGTCATTCACTTAACTCTCGCAAACTCTTACACACCACTACATGCTCGCGTGCGCGCGCGCTCTCTTGCTCTCTCTCTCTGTTGCTCTCTCTCTCTGTTGCTCTCTCTCTCTGTTGCTCTCTCTCTGTTGCTCTCTCTCTCTCTCTCTCTCTGTTGCTCTCTCTCTCTCTCTGTTGCTCTCTCTCTCTCTCTCTGTTGCTCTCTCTCTGTTGCTCTCTCTCTGTTGCTCTCTCTCTCTGTTGCTCTCTCTCTCTCTCTCTCTCTGTTGCTCTCTCTCTCTCTCTGTTGCTCTCTCTCTCTCTGTTGCTCTCTCTGTTGCTCTCTCTCTGTTGCTCTCTCTCTGTTGCTCTCTCTTTCTGTTGCTCTCTCTCTCTCTCTCTCTCTCTGTTGCTCGCTCTCTCTCTCTCTCTCTCTCTCTCTCTCTCTCTCTCTCTCTCTCTCTCTCTCTCTGTTGCTCTCTCTCTCTGTTGCTCTCTCTCTCTCTGTTGCTCGCTCTCTCTCTCTCTCTCTCTCTCTCTCTCTCTCTCTCTCTCTCTCTCTCTCTCTCTCTCTCTCTCTCTCTGTTGCTCTCTCTCTCTGTTGCTCTCTCTCTCTCTGTTGCTCTCTCTCTCTCTGTTGCTCTCTCTCTCTCTCTCTCTCTCTCTCTCTCTCTCTGTTGCTCTCTCTCTCTCTCTCTCTCTCTCTCTCTCTCTCTCTCTCTCTCTCTCTCTCTCTCTCTCTCTGTTGCTCTCTCTCTCTCTCTCTCTCTCTCTCTGTTGCTCTCTCTCTCTCTCTCTCTCTCTCTCTCTCTCTCTCTCTCTCTCTCTCTCTCTCTCTCTCTGTTGCTCTCTCTCTCTCTCTCTCTCTCTGTTGCTCTCTCTCTCTCTCTCTCTCTCTCTCTCTCTCTCTCTCTCTCTCTCTCTCTCTCTCTCTCTCTCTCTCTCTCTCTCTCTCTGTTGCTCTCTCTCTCTGTTGCTCTCTCTCTCTCTCTCTCTCTCTCTCTGTTGCTCTCTCTCTCTCTCTCTCTCTCTCTCTCTCTCTCTCTCTGTTGCTCTCTCTCTCTCTCTCTCTCTCTCTCTCTCTCTCTCTCTCTCTCTCTCTCTCTCTCTGTTGCTCTCTCTGTTGCTCTCTCTCTCTCTCTCTCTCTCTCTCTCTCTCTCTCTCTCTGTTGCTCTCTCTGTTGCTCTCTCTCTCTCTCTCTCTCTCCCTCTCTCTCTGTTGCTCTCTCTCTCTCTCTCTCTCTCTCTCTCTCTCTCTCTGTTGCTCTCTCTCTCTCTGTTGCTCTCTCTCTCTACTTTCTCCTATTGAATGTATACAGTTACCCCTTTTAAATTAAATTTCTCATCCATTAAACTGGCTTCTAGCAGGGTTGCCGTTCGATTCCCACTGATGCAAGCTTTTGGGCACCGTCTCCCCTCTGTCTCCATATCCCACCCAAGCTGTATAATCTAATTGGTAGAGAAGTTTGTTCTGACAATTAACTTTCCACCAATTGTATTCATTATAACCCTTTTTCCAGCTTTTTAGACATACATCTTAGACTTCCTCCTTCCCTACACGATGTTTTCTTGAAAAAATACTACTTACTCTCCTTTTTAAAAACAATTAACTACTATTACTATCCACAGGACGCCGATCAGTAACATGAAGGTTCGTCTGGGGGAATGGAATGTGAGGCAACAGAGCGAGAAGTTGCCTCACGAGGACTTCGATGTCGCCAAAAAGGAAGTACATCCGCAGTACCAGGCGGCCGATTTCCAGAACGACGTAGCGTTGGTGAAAGTCACCCGGAAGATCGTCTACAAGGAGCATATCATTCCTGTGTGTCTACCGACGCAAGGTTCCTCTTACATTGGGGAGTATGGTACGGTCACAGGATGGGGGCGTCTCTCTCATGGTGAGTGATTGTGCTGTACTGATATAACAAGACGTTCTTTTGTGTGTGTGTGTGTGTGTTTGATTAGCTGGGAAATGATGCGTTTGTGGTGCTCACAATATAGAAGCAGCCAAGGAACACTTCCCATATAAGAGATACAAGTAATGTATTATATAAGAGAAGTAGTGGACTTGGGGTAATTGTCTTGTTTCTCATACAGTATAACTGTTTATTTCGGTTTATAACTATGTATGAAAAGTTTTTTCTTCAAAATTGCTATCACTGTATTGTATTTTTAAAAACTTACTTGGTCTTTAATTCACATTGTTTTTTGTTTACTATACAACAATAATTGTTTAAAAGTAATGTCATTGAGGTTTGTAAGTTAGTACTGGAGAAAACTGAAGTTTGTGATGTAAAAAATTTAGATATGAGGAGTTGACATATGTTACAGATAATTTTTGTATAATTTTGTTGTCTTGGGAGAAGTTATTTGTGATCATTATTACCAAAGGCCTTTTGAAAGTTATTGAAGAAACGATTTAATTTAGATATGTCAAGCACTAATTGATAAAGTTTAACGAAATCATAAATACTCCTTCTGTAATCTGAAACAGACTTCTATCATAGATCGTAACTTGGTTGAAAGTTCCAAAAAACCTGTATGTATTTACCTGAATTTACCAGAGGGTCACTAATACTAGTGACCTCGATGAGGACTGGAAGCCGGCGGCTTGTCCAAGGTCCCCCTTCCCTACCATATACCCTGTTGATATTTTCCAGCTTGGATATACTGCTAAATTATCATATTATTTCCTATATACCTTCCAACTCCTCCTAATATGGTGTTCGTCCCCAGGTGTGTCGTCGACGCCAGAGGTGCTGCAGGAGGTGGACGTGGAGGTCCTGAGGAACGATGTGTGTCAGTCGTGGTTCAAAGCTGCCGGCAGGAGGGAGACCATCTACGACGTGTTCCTCTGTGCTGGCTACAAAGACGGTGGCAAGGACAGCTGTCAGGTATGTTGGACTGGTGCAGGTGGACGCGGGAGAGTAACCATTGTGAAGTCTTTGGTGGGCGTGGATCGATATATTGGTTGATGAGGATGTTAGTGGAATGAGCGTTGAAGAATGAAGTGGTTATTGTAGGATGGTGGTTGGTTATGGAGGTCAGATGAGGGAACTGGCTGGAACAAATGGTTGATGTGGGTCTTTGCTATCTTCATCATTGTGAAGATAGCAAAATATGTAAAATATGTGTAGCATGGTAGTAAAATTGACAGGGTATGTGGTACCTATGTGGTACCTATGTGGTACCATAGGTGGAAGTTATAGGTGGAAGGTATAGCGGGTAGTTTGAATGAAGGTGGGATATAAGTAGCCAGTGGAGAGTTGGTTTTAAAAAAGGCAGGCATATGTCTAAAAGGTACGGTGGGTGGTGTAATATGACAATGAAGAAGGGAATTTGTAGCGTAGTTGTGTTATGTATATTGCAGGTGAGTAGGTAATTAAATCTGGTGTATTTATACTGCTTATGAACAGTAAGGTGAAAAACGTAGTTGAAAATGGTGGCATAGGTTGAGAATAGAATGTCCAACTAAATAAAATGGAATGGGATCTTATTATATATATATATACATATTAGTTTGTTTAAACAAATCAGTTTGAAAACTAATGTAAATTAGTATAATTGGCTCATCAGAGTCTTGCAATTGTAATCAAAGGCACAGGTAAGATTGTGGATGCATGTGTATGCCCAGTCGTCTGTAAAGGTTTTACAAATGATCCATTGAAAACACTCATCTTGGAATACAAAAGTTGGTTGAACTGCAATTCGTGTATTTGTGCTGTTGTTCTTTATGAATTTAATTCATTATGGGAGAATTCTCGAATAAAAAAAAACAGGAAAGTTTCAACAAACCAAGTAGCAGCGTGTGTGTTGCTTTTATAAAATTAAAAAAATAAAACCTGTACCATTGTTACAGTAATATGACGATAAATCCTTATAAACAGAGATGGAAGAGCATCAGTGCCTCTTCGTAGTTAGAGTAATTCTTGTTATTGTCCAAAGACTTAATCTTTACTTGACCTAACAACTGTATATATTTACTGATGCTTCTCGCAGCCAAGAAAACAAACAGCTTTGGCTTGTTTGAGACCATAAAGACAATATGGTAGGAAAAGGAATTTTTAATTTAGAGAATCATTTTGAATACCCTGTGGTTTCATTCAACCAATCAGCGAGTGCCTAAATGTTGTTACTTGCCGATTGGCTTAATATCGCCTTCATTCACTGAATGTCATGGACAAACTAAAGATGCCATATTAATCATCATGAGTCAGACAATCAATGAGACAATTAAAAATCATTGTTTGAATAATTAGGCTCGCTGATTGATCAAAAAATTATCATCCATCATTACTAGTAATTGTTCATATAAAACATTCAGATAATTAAAAATTCCCTTTTTAAATTTAATATTGACTAATTTTTTAACTTTGACTTTCTGTATATATTATATTCACTGTATTCACATTGACCTCTTCAGACATCTGTTGCACAGTTACTTATCATAAGCATATGATCTGCACTTCTTTCACAGCTTTCCCAGCTGAAATAATCTTGTATAATCTGTCATTCTTGTATACCTGTAATTCCCTTCAATATTGCACGTGAACTGAATTGTTTTAGTTTGGCACATCATCTTGACACTTCATTCTGATTGCTTATTCATTTTCCCAAATTTTAATTCAGTTATATTAATGTGCCTTTTAATTAAATAATTTGGTATGTGATCTATATTTGTCAGATTTGTTTATTTAAATGCTTATACAGTATATATAATTAGTTGAACATCATGAAAATATCTTCTTAACTGTCTATACAATGAATATATCTTCCAAAAAATCTCTACACTTCCTAGTCTATTATTTAGCTTTTGGGCTGAGCTTTACCCAAAATTGACGCGAATTGTTCCGGCATATTGTTCACGGCTTCTGTTCTGTCGATAATCTAGAGAGCTCATTAAACTGATTTTTCTAATCCTATATTTCTGCTTCGTCCTCTTTGCAACGTCTTCCTATTTTTTTCTCACAACCTCAAGAGATATAAAGCAAAAATCCTGGTTATCATCTTTCTTTAGCTATCAAACTGGAGCTGTACAATTCAGTGACCTTAAGAACATTCAGTGGAATTGAATTCTTTGCTCTGTTCAATTTATAAGTAAATTTTAGGTTTTTAAACATTTTGAGCTTGATATCGTTTCTTCACTTCACTTAATTTGATACACAAACAGCTTCAGTACTTTATAAAAGGTCTTGTGCTAATCTACAACTTGCGATTGATGCCGTGTCGTCTTGGGCCACAGGTCATGGCTTCAAGTTCTCTACTTCTAAGACTTGTGCCATGACTTTTACTAGGAAACGGGTCGTTCTTCGTCCCTCTTTGTCACTTTATGGTCATCCCCTTGAGTACAAAGATTCCGCGAAGCTTTTGGGGTTATTCCTTGACACTCGTTTGTCTTGGTCTCCCCATATCTCTTACCTCCGTGTTGAGTGCTCTAAGACCCTTACCCTCCTTCGGGTGTTGTCCCATACTTCTTGGGGAGCGGATAGGCGCACTCTCCTTGCTTTACAATCCTCCTCTCGTCCTGTCTAAGCTCGATTATGGTTGCCCTGCTTACTCGTCGGCTTCTCCTTCTACTCTTCGCCGTCTTGATGCTTTGCACCATACTGGGTTGCGCCTCAGTTCTGGTGCCTTTCGTTCGACTCCCGTCCTTAGCTTGTATGTTGACACTGGCTTCCTGTCTCTCCAGGACCGCCGTAATCGCTACTGTCTTCGCTATCTTGCGCGGTCCTTAAAACATCCTTCCTCTCGCCTCTGTCGTGCTTTAACCTTTAACCCTCCTGCGGTTCCTGTTCCTCTTCACCACCTCCCTCTTTCTGTCCGGTTATCTCACTTACAGGATTCTCTTTCCGTTCGTGTTTCTAATGTTTCTCCTCGTGTTGTTCCTTCTTTGCCCCCGTGGAGAGTCCCTCTTCCGCAGTTTTGTACATCCTTCACCCGCATCACTAAAGCTTTTACCCCTCCTACGGTTCTAAAACGCCTTTTCCTTGAGCACTTTTCATCTCACTCCCGCCCCGTTTCTGTTTTCACCGATGGGTCTAAGTCTGCGAACGGTGTTGGCTACTCTGTTGTTTTTCCTGATCGCACTTATATGTGTCGCTTGCCTCCGGAGACAAGCATCTTTACAGCGGAACTTTATGCTATTCTCTATGCTCTTCGTCTCCTGCTTTCTCGTTGTCAGTCTTCTTTTGTAGTTGTTGCTGACTCTCGTAGTGCCCTCATGGTTCTCGGGTCCTTTAATCCGGTTCATCCAGTAGTTGTCGAGATCCAGCATTGGCTGTTTCTTGTTCACAGTAAATTTAAGTCGGTTGAGTTTTGTTGGGTTTCCAGTCATATTGGTGTCTTTAAATGAGCGTGCGGATGCTGCCGTCAAGGAAGCTATCCGCTCTTGTCCCATCTCGTAAAGATATTCCATATTCCGACTTTTACCCGGTTATCCATTCCTCCGTCCTTACCGTTGCAGGCTTCTTGGTCGTCTGTTACTGGCAACAAACTACGTACTCTTAATTGTTGTTTCCTCGTGGCCGTCCTCCTACCACCGTAACCGGCGATGGGAAACAGCTCTGGCGAGGTTGCGTATTGGCCATACACGCTTAACCCATGGTCACTTGATGGAGCGCCGCCCTGCTCCTTATTGTCCTAATTGCATTGCCCCTCTTACGGCCGTGCATGTCCTTCTTGAATGTCCTGACTTCCAGGACGAGCGTGTGTCTTGCTTTCCGACCGCCCCTCGCGGTCACCTGTCCCTCGATAGAATTCTTGGTGACTCGGATACTTTTGATATCGTTCGCCTTATGCGTTTTTGTTCTCGTACTGGCGTCCTTGGTGATATTTAGCGCCCTCTGATTATTTTGCGTATTTGATGGTGCTACATAGCCCTTCCCGGTTTGGTGCCTTCTTTTGATAATTACCTTACCTTTTGATAATTACTTGTGGTAATCTATCGTGAACTTAGTTTTGAACCCTTCCTTTGTTAAAAATCTTTGGTTAAACTTTATCTTGTATTGTAAACACATTAGCTATTAATTACCTACAGCACTTCTAATAGCTTCCTAAACACCTACAGCCAAACTTGATTTTGGGGACACTGGCTGTAAACTCCTCATTTCTTTCCTCTTCGACCAATCACATTACAGGGTGACTCTGGAGGGCCACTGACAGTCAGCAGAAATGGAAAGCCAGTTTGGCTGGACTAGTCTCTTGGGGCATCGCCTGCGGACGTACAAACCTGCCAGGAGTGTATACTAATGTGACTATGTACATCGACTGGATACGAGAGAAGATCCATTATTAAGAATCGCACGACTGACCTCAGACATATGTCTGTTCTTAGACATGGGTGTTTTAACATGTATGTTATCGTGCATGTTATAATTTTCAAACATGCTTGCAATTGTGTTTGAATCTAAATGCTTAACTTATTTTGTTACTTCATGCATATTGTTATGAGTGTGAATGATGGCTATAGAGACGAGGAGCATTGATCATGGACGCTTACTCAAATGCAGGACAGTATTATGTCTGTGTAAAGTAGTTGCAAATGTTTAATTCATAATACAGTACTGTATTGGATTACATATCATATTGTCTCTCAGTAGAGACTGAGAAGTCTAAATTAAGATTTTAAATAGTTTTAATTTAGGCATGAAGAACGTACTAAAAGAACTATCATTTGGGTGGCAGTGGAGAAGATTAGAGGCACATAATGGGTTCGGGAAACTGAAATAGATATCTTACTATTTAATTGTAATACTATTAATATTAAATTTTGAAAATTCTTTACTTGACTATTTATTTTTTCTTTGAATTTTGTCTCAAACATAACTACCTTGTTCTAGTTTTACCTTCAGCTTCCACATATGCCCGAACAGTACTAACTTAGAAGTTTCTTGAAGATTTCATTGTAAATTGAGTTTATTGCTCCTCGTTGGTGATAATGTATACTAAAACTATAACATAATGTTTCTATGATGGTAGGAGTATATGGGTATGAGTTCATTTTATGTTCGACTGGTTTGATATTAATATATTGAACATCAGGAGTGTGCTGTCTCACTCTAGATATACTTGAGGTAATGAAGATGGTCATGGTATGTCATAAGGGAGTTAACTTAATCATATTAAGCATTTACACTCAAATGAGGTATGCAGATTTATAAAAATGAAATTAAAGATCTATATTTATCAAGGTGAGTAAAAGGTCCTTCAAAAGTAATGTCAACAAAGTAAATTTACCATGTCAAAGAAATAAACTACAAATGAATAGTGATATAGATGGTTTTCCAATGCTGTAAAGGAAAATGCAGTAGTTCCTAATAAGGGAACTTAGATAAGTAAGATAAGTAAGTGGAGTTTTCTGCAATTTAATTTGAAAGATCAGTCAAATGGTTTGTTTTTCATTTATGTGGGCAGTACTGGAGAAGGTTATAGACACAAAGATTGGACCTCTAAAATTTATTTAACTAAGCAAATTATTCTTGATATACATTAAACTGTAATTTACTTACGTATATCAAAACTGGGTCCGAGAATGACAACAAGGTTGTTCTTGCAAGGTTTGCAAGTAGATGCCGTAGAAATAATATATTCTAGTTTATTGGGTGCTGCACATACATTAGTATATTGCTTAAGCTGAATTAATTAAAAACATTTAGAATTGTAACCGACTGCTGATTGCACAATATATACCAGATGTTCCATAGATTTGTCTTGGCAGCTCGTTTGCTAGAACGAAATGTACAGTACTCCCTGCTGAGTTTTCTAACCCATTTCTTCATGAATCATTTTTTTAATATGACTAGAAATTTGGTATTTATTTAAGTTAACATTTTGTATCTATAGTTTATTTTAATGGCTTCCCCCTCATTGTTCTCTGCACTGTGTATAACCCATTTTCTTTGATATGCAGGGGGACTCGGGTAGTCCGTTGACCCTCATGAGCAATGGCCGTCGTCATCTCATTGGTCTAGTCAGCTGGGGTATTGGATGTGCTCGCCGTCATCTGCCTGGAGTATATACTAATATTGCCTTATTTTCTGACTGGATAAGGAAAACTATACAAACTTGAGATTCCTTAGAAATAATAGGAATTTTGTAGAATAAAATCTTAATGCTTTTGTTTGTTACTATTTATGTTAAAGTGTTTTGTGGTGCTTCAAGTGTCACAGAAATACAAGTCAGGGATGTGTCTTGTAGATACTAATTTTTTTTTAATATGCTCATTCGAGAATTTAATATTTATCATTCTTCCTTGAGTTGACATAAGATTTAGCTGTGATAGGAAGGTATCATTAGTGTCAGGCATTAGCATAATTATTCTTGTACCAGCTAGCTCGTCTGATGCACTCTCACGTACTGTATTGTACAGTACTGTATTTCACTTCTCAGTGTGGTTACCATACAAGGAGCTGGATCTCCGATACCTTTGTAAATAATAGTACATTTTTATATCACCATCTATACACACTGTACATAACTTGTACACACACTTTTTACCTATTGTGAGTGTTTGCATTGTGTAGCTACTTCATATCCTTTGTAAAACTTCTGTAATTAAACTATTTTTCAATAACATGTTTATTATTCACAGCATTATTGACCAGTACTAATTCTACTGGAATTAAATACAATGAACATGTAACATTAAAAAATGTTTTTTTAGTGTTAATGGAGCAATTGAAAGTAATTATTAAAAGAAGGCACCAAACCGGGAAGGATATGGAGCAATTGAAAGGTTATTGTACCCCCGGGCTGTGACTTTGTCAGGTGACGCTTCATTTTGACAAGGAAGGCTCTCATATCTTTGGATGCCTACTAGGGGGTGAAGCAAGTACTCAAAGTTTCTATCCATTTTTTTCAGGGTGGAGATGCCAATATTTGCCTTGTTATTGCCATGTCTTCCTATTTGGGAGTTGACCAACCCTGTGGTTGTGCCTCATTTAAGGAAATAAATTTCTTTGGTGAAAGAACAATTGTAAAATGGAAGGTTCAGTAGGGTCTGGCTAAATAAATCGGCTGTGGGTCTAGCTGTACACTACAAGCAGATTGGACTAAGCGGCTTTTAAAAGGTCTGTCACTATAGGTCCCTGGGTGGTCATTCATGCTCTTCTCTGGTTATTTTCCCTGCTGCTGCTGCTGCATTGTTTTTCCTAAATGTTAGTGGAGGGTAGCAATGTAGGAAGTAGATTTTTTACCCCTTGGATTTCCATACAGACTTGTAACAGTCAATTACACCAAAGAGTCGAACTCCTGTGGGAGCTCTCCATCCTTCTCAACCTCTGTTTCTGTGGTGAGAGGCCTTAACTCTGCTCTACCCCATGATCACTTGAATGAATCTTTACCTCTTCCTGTCATATCTGTGGCACACTATGTCACCTAGAGTGACCAATTCTCCATGCATATTTCTTGTTTACTGTAACACTGACACCATATGCTCCCTAACTCCTCATTGATGGTCTGTGAGATCCTCGGCCAGGCTCCATTCTCGTACCTAGAAACACTACCAATTGCAACGATACATGTTTCGTGCAATAGACTGACCAAAGCATAAAATGCTTAGATGAATGTTTATAGTTATTGGCTTTATACAAATTGTTAACTTTTTTCCATTTCTATAGATGCTTTGAAAAGTCATTTTTATTTAATGAATAAATACTAAAATGTAATTTTATGTATAACCGACGTTCCACCTCTTCCCTCCTAGGAGAGAAAACAGACTATTCAGTAGACTTACTTTGTACTTTCAAACAATTAAGACAAATTGTCTGTTAGGATTTACAAAGTTATTTTTTTTTTAAATCGCCCTTTAGCTGATGCAACAAAAGTTCATATACTGATAATTAAAATATATATGCTTAAAATTCATCCAACTGAATTCCCTTAGGCCTTATTATTCAGTAGATATCCTTGAAAAGCATAACTAAAAGGTAAATGGTTCAGATACATTATTTGCATTTACATCTTAGAATTTGTACAACATTTAATTGTGAAAATCTTACTGCATATTATAGTAAAAAATAAAAAGCACAGTACAGTAATGCAAATAATTACCACTTATTTTTATAGGAACTGCCAAAAACTTTCAATATAAGATACTTTTTAACTTGCTGGTCAGTAACAGTAATACTGGTTTTCTTAAAGAACCCTCTGGAACAATCTGCGTACCCAAAAACACTTTTTGTAATCTGAGGACTCAAGGATCCTTCTGGAACAATCTGCGGACCCAAGGACCTCTGGAACAATGTGGTAACCCAAAGACCCCTTGGAACAATCTAGCGACCCACGGACCCCCCTGGAACAATCTAGCGATCCAAGGACTCCTGGAACAATCTAGGGACCAAATTACCCTCCCCCCCCTGGATAAAACTAGGGATGCAAAGACCCCCTTGAACAATGTGGTAACCCAAGGACCCCTTGGAACAATCTAGCGACCCACGGACCCCCCTGGAACAATCTAGCGATCCAAGGACTCCTGGAACAATCTAGGGACCCAATTACCCTTCCCCCCCTGGATAAAACTAGGGATGCAAAGACCCCTTGAACAATGTGGTAACTCAAGGACCCCCTTGATCAATCTAGGGACCCAATGACCGCCTTGATCAATCTAAGGACCTAATGATCGCTTTGATCAATCTAGGGACCCAATGACCACCTGGATCAATCTAGGGACCCAAGGAAACCCCTGGATCAATTCTAAGGTATAGTTTTGCACCTTGAAATAAAAAGTTAATAAATCAATCAATATATCCAATAAGTTAATGAACTAATAAACCATTTAGAAAAATACTGAAGAAATATTGGCAGAAAAGTTCGTGCCTTCAGGCCACAATTCCTGGCCACACCACCAGTCGTCAGCAGAGAACCGTCACCTCGCCGAAATCGTCATTTTTCGCAAAACTCAAAATCAAAACCAGCCATAGAATCACTTTGAAAACATTACCATTGGATTTACCACATTCATTTACATTTCTTTTAGTAAAGGTTTTCTTTGCTAATATTGAATATCAAAGCAATTAGAGCAATATTTAACGTGATACAGCCATCCAAAGTATGCAACAAATCATGTTCTTTTCTCAAGATATGTTAGAGTAAATTGAGTAGAAGAACATGTAATAAAAATCTAAATAAGCTTAACTATAAATGGATAATAATGAAAACAGATATACCTTTATTTCAACTTTATTAGAGATTATTTTATTCGTCACATTCCTTCTGCACGTGAAGAAATAATTGGTACCCAGAATAATCTGGGTACCCAAGTTCTGCCTGGAACAATTTGGTGACCCAAGGAGCCCCCATGGAACATTCTGGGGACCCAAGAACCCGCTGAAAGAATCTGGTGACCCAAAGTTTTCCCTGAAGCAATCTGGGGACCCAAAGACCCTCCTAGAACAATTAGAGGGCCCAAAGACCCTCTTTTAACAATATATGGAACCAAAGAACCCTCTGGAACAATCTGCGTACCCAAAAACGCTTTTGTAATCATCTGAGGACCCAAGGATCCTTCTGGAACAATCTGCGGACCCAAGGACCTCTGGAACAATGTGGTAACCCAAGGACCCCTTGGAACAATCTAGCGACCCACGGACCCCCTCTGGAACAATCTAGCGATCCAAGGACTCCTGGAACAATCTAGGGACCCAATTACCCTTCCCCCCCTGGATAAAACTAGGGATGCAAGACCCCCTTGAACAATGTGGTAACCAAGGACCCCCTTGATCAATCTAGGGACCCAATGACCGCCTTGATCAATCTAAGGACCCAATGACCGCCTTGATCAATCTAGGGACCCAATGACCACCTGGATCAATCTAGGGACCCAAGGAAACCCCTGGATCAATTCTAAGGTATAGTTTTGCACCTTGAAATAAAAAGTTAATAAATCAATCAATATATCCAATAAGTTAATGAACTAATAAACCATTTAGTAAAAATACTGAAGAAATATTGGCAGGAAAGTTCGTGCCTTCAGGCCACAATTCCTGGCCACACCACCAGTCGTCAGCAGAGAACCGTCACCTCGCCGAAATCGTCATTTTTCGCAAAACTCAAAATCAAAACCAGCCATAGAATCACTTTGAAAACATTACCATTGGATTTACCACATTCATTTACATTTCTTTTAGTAAAGGTTTTCTTTGCTAATATTGAATATCAAAGCAATTAGAGCAATATTTAACGTGATACAGCCATCCAAAGTATGCAACAAATGATGTTCTTTTCTCAAGATATGTTAGAGTAAATTGAGTAGAAGAACATGTAATAAAATTCTAAATAAGCTTAACTATAAATGGATAATAATGAAAACAGATATACCTTTATTTCAACTTTATTAGAGATTATTTTTATTCGTCACATTCCCTCTGCACGTGAAGAAATAATTGGTACCCAGAACAATCTGGGTACCCAAGTTCTGCCTGGAACAATTTGGTGACCCAAGGAGCCCCCCATGGAACATTCTGGGGACCCAAGAACCCGCTGAAAGAATCTGGTGACCCAAAGTTTTCCCTGAAGCAATCTGGGGACCCAAAGACCCTCCTAGAACAATTAGAGGGCCCAAAGACCCTCTTTTAACAATATATGGAACCAAAGAACCCTCTGGAACAATCTGCGTACCCAAAAACGCTTTTTGTAATCATCTGAGGACCCAAGGATCCTTCTGGAACAATCTGCGGACCCAAGGACCTCTGGAACAATGTGGTAACCCAAAGACCCCTTGGAACAATCTAGCGACCCACGGACCCCCCTGGAACAATCTAGCGATCCAAGGACTCCTGGAACAATCTAGGGACCCAATTACCCTTCCCCCCCTGGATAAAACTAGGGATGCCAAGACCCCCTTGAACAATGTGGTAACCCAAGGACCCCCTTGATCAATCTAGGGACCCAATGACCGCCTTGATCAATCTAAGGACCCAATGATCGCTTTGATCAATCTAGGGACCCAATGACCACCTGGATCAATCTAGGGACCCAAGGAAACCCCTGGATCAATTCTAAGGTATAGTTTTGCACCTTGAAATAAAAGTTAATAAATCAATCAATATATCCAATAAGTTAATGAACTAATAAACCATTTAGTAAAAATACTGAAGAAATATTGGCAGAAAGTTCGTGCCTTCAGGCCACAATTCCTGGCCACACCACCAGTCGTCAGCAGAGAACCGTCACCTCGCCGAAATCGTCATTTTTCGCAAAACTCAAAATCAAAACCAGCCATAGAATCACTTTGAAAACATTACCATTGGATTTACCACATTCATTTACATTTCTTTTAGTAAAGGTTTTCTTTGCTAATATTGAATATCAAAGCAATTAGAGCAATATTTAACGTGATACAGCCATCCAAAGTATGCAACAAATCATGTTCTTTTCTCAAGATATGTTAGAGTAAATTGAGTAGAAGAACATGTAATAAAATTCTAAATAAGCTTAACTATAAATGGATAATAATGAAAACAGATATACCTTTATTTCAACTTTATTAGAGATTATTTTTATTCGTCACATTCCCTCTGCACGTGAAGAAATAATTGGTACCCAGAACAATCTGGGTACCCAAGTTCTGCCTGGAACAATTTGGTGACCCAAGGAGCCCCCATGGAACATTCTGGGGACCCAAGAACCCGCTGAAAGAATCTGGTGACCCAAAGTTTTCCCTGAAGCAATCTGGGGACCCAAAGACCCTCCTAGAACAATTAGAGGGCCCAAAGACCCTCTTTTAACAATATATGGAACCAAAGAACCCTCTGGAACAATCTGCGTACCCAAAAACGCTTTTTGTAATCATCTGAGGACCCAAGGATCCTTCTGGAACAATCTGCGGACCCAAGGACCTCTGGAACAATGTGGTAACCCAAAGACCCCTTGGAACAATCTAGCGACCCACGGACCCCCCTGGAACAATCTAGCGATCCAAGGACTCCTGGAACAATCTAGGGACCCAATTACCCTTCCCCCCCTGGATAAAACTAGGGATGCCAAGACCCCCTTGAACAATGTGGTAACCCAAGGACCCCCTTGATCAATCTAGGGACCCAATGACCGCCTTGATCAATCTAAGGACCCAATGATCGCTTTGATCAATCTAGGGACCCAATGACCACCTGGATCAATCTAGGGACCCAAGGAAACCCCTGGATCAATTCTAAGGTATAGTTTTGCACCTTGAAATAAGAAGTTAATAAATCAATCAATATATCCAATAAGTTAATGAACTAATAAACCATTTAGTAAAAATACTGAAGAAATATTGGCAGAAAAGTTCGTGCCTTCAGGCCACAATTCCTGGCCACACCACCAGTCGTCAGCAGAGAACCGTCACCTCGCCGAAATCGTCATTTTTCGCAAAACTCAAAATCAAAACCAGCCATAGAATCACTTTGAAAACATTACCATTGGATTTACCACATTCATTTACATTTCTTTTAGTAAAGGTTTTCTTTGCTAATATTGAATATCAAAGCAATTAGAGCAATATTTAACGTGATACAGCCATCCAAAGTATGCAACAAATCATGTTCTTTTCTCAAGATATGTTAGAGTAAATTGAGTAGAAGAACATGTAATAAAATTCTAAATAAGCTTAACTATAAATGGATAATAATGAAAACAGATATACCTTTATTTCAACTTTATTAGAGATTATTTTTATTCGTCACATTCCCTCTGCACGTGAAGAAATAATTGGTACCCAGAACAATCTGGGTACCCAAGTTCTGCCTGGAACAATTTGGTGACCCAAGGAGCCCCCATGGAACATTCTGGGGACCCAAGAACCCGCTGAAAGAATCTGGTGACCCAAAGTTTTCCCTGAAGCAATCTGGGGACCCAAAGACCCTCCTAGAACAATTAGAGGGCCCAAAGACCCTCTTTTAACAATATATGGAACCAAAGAACCCTCTGGAACAATCTGCGTACCCAAAAACGCTTTTTGTAATCATCTGAGGACCCAAGGATCCTTCTGGAACAATCTGCGGACCCAAGGACCTCTGGAACAATGTGGTAACCCAAAGACCCCTTGGAACAATCTAGCGACCCACGGACCCCCCTGGAACAATCTAGCGATCCAAGGACTCCTGGAACAATCTAGGGACCCAATTACCCTTCCCCCCCTGGATAAAACTAGGGATGCCAAGACCCCCTTGAACAATGTGGTAACCCAAGGACCCCCTTGATCAATCTAGGGACCCAATGACCGCCTTGATCAATCTAAGGACCCAATGATCGCTTTGATCAATCTAGGGACCCAATGACCACCTGGATCAATCTAGGGACCCAAGGAAACCCCTGGATCAATTCTAAGGTATAGTTTTGCACCTTGAAATAAGAAGTTAATAAATCAATCAATATATCCAATAAGTTAATGAACTAATAAACCATTTAGTAAAAATACTGAAGAAATATTGGCAGAAAAGTTCGTGCCTTCAGGCCACAATTCCTGGCCACACCACCAGTCGTCAGCAGAGAACCGTCACCTCGCCGAAATCGTCATTTTTCGCAAAACTCAAAATCAAAACCAGCCATAGAATCACTTTGAAAACA
>NC_091232.1:12933652-12956152 GCF_040958095.1 Procambarus clarkii
TGCAGACAGTAGGGAAGTACTGGTGAGAGTTTGATGACAGTAGGAGTAAACTTGTGTGCGCGAGGGAATGTTGTGAATGTTCAGAGCGAGCATTGTTAGTTCTGTTGAAATTTTGGCTGTGGTAAAAGCTAAAGTTAAATTAATTTCCTTGTTCGGTCATTTGCTCTATCTTGTTTATTCATTCACACGCGAATGATCATTAAATAATGCGTCCAGATCTCTCTCTCACGTTCTCCTTTCACATAATAATCCGTGTTATTCTGACAAAATCGGTGAAATCGTATATTTTTTAAACAAATGCGGTTTCCTCATACGTCACTGTGTATAATCACTAGGGCTTCCGGAAATGGAAGGGGGAAGCCCTCCTACCATTTGTCACCAATCCGTTGTTGTGGCACATTAATTTGTCCGTGTTATGCCGTTACTGTGACGTAATTACTGCACCGTAATTTTGTTATGTAAACTTTTCCTATCATAAATTAACTGTCATTTACGATTATAGCTTTCCATTCGATTCATATGATTTTGGGATGAATTCTGGCATCCGAGGCTAACGTGTCATTGCCGTTGATTGATAGATCATGCGTTTGCCCAAGTATTTTATCAATTTATTTACTCAAATACGCGCACACGAAGTGCACCGCTCCTGTGCCAGGTAAGTCCACCACGTGCTCACCATAGCCTGTGCTACTTAACCCGCTCCTGTGCCAGGTAAGTTACGGGCTCACCATAGCCCGTGCTACTTTGAACTTTTTCCGAGTAGCTGAATCTATAATAACTCACACGAAACGGGTAGTTTACCGAGTACACTGTTCGAAGAAACTCACTCACTCTCGGCAGCTAAATAGCACAAACGTTTAAATCAAATTTTAATTTTCACGTGATCAGGGAGCACCATTGTTCGCTTCCTGTCCGAGAATTATCTCGGCTGTTCAAGTGCAACCTGTCGCTGTAGATAGGAGTTTTTTTTTTATCTATTTTCACTCTTGCATCATTCCTATTGTTCTTATGTTATGATGTAATCACGTATTGTTTCATTACCTGCACGCTGGCTGGCTGGCTGGCTGGCTGGCTGGCTCCAGTTCTCCTGCAAGTAACTGGAGCAGGAAAAAAACACGTACGAGTCCGGTTTCACTGGAAGCACTTCAACGCACCACTGACGCATTTTTTAACACTGAAGCACAACACTGAAGCACTTTATGCACCGAGCTCATCAATGATTCACTTTAAATATGGTGCGTTTCTCTGTCTCATTTGAAACTTTCATTAATTTTTCATCAAAATGTTCAGCAATATTTTTTCTACTGCATTTTTGTCTGTTAGCTTTCATATAACTGTAAAACTGAAATCACATTTATACTCATATTTTAGTTTTTTCCAGATTTAACCTTTTCTATCTTTTATGGCAGTCGAGGAAATATGCCGTTTGCAATAACTCCAGTATTGTTTTTCCCGATATTTGTTTTTCTTAAAAAGGGTAAAACAAATGGTATTTGGCAGATAAATGCGGTTTTAGTCACCACTTCCCCCCTCCCCCCAGACACAAGAAGACAGGCAGCCGATATAAAACACTGAACAGCTCTTTCCATACCATTAGGATTAACAGCAGACCCGGTAGGACCAGCAGGCAAAAATGGTGGACGTGGACGACTCGATCCAGGGCGTGGGAAGTCGAGAGGTCGGTTGTCAAACGAGTCAAAGTGATTAAAGGTATTTTGCGGCCGATTAAAACTACTAAAATTATCGTCGAAGTCGAGAATAGGTCTCGCAGTTTCTGGTCGACGGAAAGGGGGCGGCCGCGGTGGTCTATGGGGCGGTCTGTGAGGTCTATCGTTAGGCCGGTGTGGTCTGAGAATAGAAGAGGGTCTGTGTGTATTGGGGAAAAAGCTATCATCGTCGTTTTCAAAGTCAGAATCAAAGTGTGAGGGTCTGTCAAGGGGTCGATTGCTGTGATGGTTGAAGGAGGAGCTGGGGCGGCTGGACTCGCTGAAGAACTGATGGGGACCTGATGAGAGCGAATGACGGTAAGTGGGTGATCGAAGGAAGTGTAGAATTACGCTGTTATATGCTAAAGAAAGCGGGCAACATGCAGCTACTCTATGGCCTGTTTGGGTTACCCAGTTATAAGGTTTACACAGTTTACAGCTACACAATTCAGAAATTAGTATACACGAAAGTAATACCCCGAAAATACTCCAAATAGCTACTCATCCACCACGAAAAGGGAGGGGGGTGGGGAGGGGAGATGGGATGGAGTGGGAGTGGGACGAGGATTGGGAGGAGGGCGTAATGAGGGGAAGGAAGTGGGAAAGGAGGGAAATGGAAAGGAATAAGAAAAGGGGCAATGAGAAGGTGGGAACAGGGGGGGGGATGTGGGAACAGGGGGAGGGGAGGTGGGAACAGGGGGGAGGGGGAACAGGGGGGGGGAGGGGAGGTGTTCTGTGGCGTTTACAATATACTTTAAAACAAACTGTCTAGCAGTCATAAACGCCCAGTGGGGCGGGGTCACCCCACCTACATATTCACAATTAACATTTACATACATCCACATCAAAATACATCAGTGCACTCTTCTATTTACTCTCATCAGCCTCCGGCGTCAATGACCCAGGCGTCACAACATAAAATACAACCTTCCCATTCACACAACTCTGCCAAGCACACTACTTCACTTCCGCCTTCCTTGTACGTTTATAAATATACCACAGACGGCCGCTGCTCACACGAGATCGTCTTAATGGTCCACTCCTAAATTATTGTTCTAGAGACCTTGAATTCATTAACATACTTCAAAGTTCCCATAACTCATATAGCCGAGATTTAATTGCATGAAACTTTCATTGCTAAGCATGAACAAATATTAACTATCATACCCTCTGATCATACTTTCATACAATAAACTGAAAACTTATTAGTACAACACTGTTTCAACAGATAAGTAGTATTAGAGTGCTATTTGGTGTTCAATTTGAATTAGTATTTATTAAATCAAATGTTAGTAATTAGGACACCCTAGAAATACACTAATTTAAACAAGCGATCTTTCACTAATTTTACTTTACCAATGATGGAATACTTTAAAATTCAACAATTGGCAGTATAGTAAATTAAGTGTCCAAAGAATTAATTGTGAGTACATAAGAAATAAAAAAAAAACTGTATGAAACACTAAAATCCTGATACTATTGGGAAAGATACAGGAAATGTTTAATAATAATTAGTTGTGCTCGACAGTGGACTTTTAGTCAGCAAAGAGATGAAGTGAATAATATGAGGAACGCGTCCCATCAGGTGCCGACTTTAGGACGAGACTTCTTTGGATGGGAACCTTAAGAGTCTGAAGGCTTGCGGCATCAATATATTAACTAGAGAGGAGATAACGTTGACTGTGTGGCCTGTGATGCACGAGTGGACTGGGGGAAGTATTGTCGTCACACATCCGTTGTTACAGTGCCAAGGAAACGAGAAGTTTATCATAAGAGAAAGTAAAATACAGCGGGTATACACATCCATTAAATATAACATTATTGTGACAGCATTCCTTACTTGATATATAAGGAAAATGGACCTAGTGTATTTAAAATCAACTGAGCAGTAGGAAATGTAGACATTTGTGGTTGAGGGGTAATGCACGACACACACTACGCCGTCCCATTAATGACACTCTCCTATATTTAATTATTTTGCCTTGCTGACAGTTCTGCATATATCTTCATGTAATCACGGTGAACACCACATACCTTATAACAAAAAAGTAAATTTTCTGCGTATCAAAAGGGTAAAACACTGGGTTATTATTGTTAAATATAAAACAACTTTGCTTAGTTTGGTGTTGGACTTACGGTCAATTAACCATGGATGTGATCAGGCCTCACCCAGATTGTAGTGACCAACCAGCAAGTGGACTTCAGTCTAAGTAGCAAAGGCCAAGACAAAGCAAACTTGGTGTATAAAACACCGAGAAGCACCTTTGTGTTTAATAAGGTGTACAAGATGAGAAACGGGGAATCACATGGTTTCTAGGCTATGACGAGGTAGAATAACTGGGTTCAAAAGTGCAACAAGAAATGTATTATACTTACTGACGTCATTACCGATGGCTCCAAGATTGTCGTCGACCGCATCTACCTTGTTTCGGGGCACACAGCATGACCATATCATGCCCCCGGAGCACAAATCGATGGGTTTAGAGCCCTGGAACACACAGGAAACCGATAGTCCGCAGTCATACTGGTTACTTTTGTACCAGCACTTCTGCGGGATAGCTGTGGGAGAGACGGGAAGCAATTAGCATGAGTAATTAACTGTGTGGATAGAACTGGGTGTGATTAACTTTCGTTGTTTACATAATACTCATTTAATGGATTTGAAGTGTACTAAATGAGGCGTTAGGCAAAGAACTTGGGTAGGTGTTTCACCAACGAGCGGGAAATGTTTAGGAAGTGCTGTAAAGAAGTTTTGGTCGCAGTGTTTATGATGATGTTGGTGCGATGTGGGACAAGACTGCATTGTCCAGCTTTGCTTATGAAACGAACATGCATTGAATCTGACACTGGTCAGATTTTAATAGTTTACGTTAAGGATGGTGAGCAATAATCTAAGTGTAAATGATGATGATTTGGGATAGTAGGCCGATAGAGCTTGCTGGTAATATGAATAGTGTATAGCGTCTATACGATAGTGCAAGTGGAGTGGGTATGGTGAAGACAAGTATGCTGGGCGAGGGGGCCGTGCTGATGTTGGCAAGGACAGTGCGAAAAATTAACAGTCGGGTAATATAGCAAAGTTCTGCAAAACACTGAACATTTTTCCATTCATTTTTTAACACACGCCACAACAGAGAAACAGCAAAAATCACCCCACATGCTACCAGGAATATAAACATCCTCAAGAGTAGGCAAAGTCGTTTGTGCTAAGGCCAAGGTCAGGTCACATGCTGCCAGCCCACCCGTATCCTTCTGTACAAGCACAGTGTCCACACCTCTGTTTCCGTTGTGTTTCAATCCAGAAGGATGCGAGTCGTTCAGCATCATGTTATACAAGAGTCTGAGGTCGACATTACTGTGTTGGGGAGCGTTGCCGGAGCCTGAGTCAAGAGGCCCTAAGAAGTCTTGAGACCCTGGAGGAACGGGAGAGTCGGTGGGGTGACTAACTTCTAAGCTGTCGACGAGGTCCTCACCGAAGGGCCCAGGGATGGAGGTGGTGCTCGTCTCGCTGTAAAAATCGTCCGGGAACTTCTGTTGGGGATCAGGAGACGACCGTGGCAGGCCGCATACGACCAAGATGGCTGACACCACCAGACGCTTCATTATCACGTGTGAGGATTCGCAGGGATTTCACAATGCTAAACCGAAAACCGGTGCTGCATCTCTTCGTTAATGTCGGGGACAGGGAGGGCTGACGGACGACATAGGTAATAGAGACTAAAGGGCTATTGTCTCTGGATCCGCATATTCTATGAGGGACTATTCTATCACATTCGAAGGTCCATCATACGATTTAAATTTGTTCAGCTATCATGTATATAATAATTTCAATAGCAATATCTTTAAGGAGTTAATCTCCTGAAAATGGCTTATATGGGAAACCTGAACACTGATTATAATGAAAATTTAGAGCTATTCCAGAAGTGTCCGGTACTCCTCCACCTTCCAGAAGTTCCAGTATCAAACATTTAAACCATGTTTGACTCGGACGGTAAAATGCTTAACGCCTCTCATCCCGAGGACTCTGCAGTGGACGTCAGGTGCGAGAGGGGGGAAGAAGGGGTCGGGAGCCGGGTTCTCTTCTCGACAGCGCACTGTTGGTGACTGGGAGCAGTAGTTCGGCACTCACAGCCCGGCCTCGCCACCACCCTCCCCTTCGCCTGTTGCCAGTCGCCAGTCGCCGCCACGCTCGCGGTGCCACGTAGTCTTGCGTCACCTTTCCAATGCTTCAAGGTTTTCGTCTCTTAATTTGTATTGGTACCAATACTGTCGTCTCAACACAAGAGTAGCGTTACAACACCCAGTAGGAGCGTCGATCACGATAATAACTTGTGGTGGTGGTGCAGCAGTGGGTGGAGGGGCAACACAAACTTTCACTTGCGACAATACACTCCGCTGCCCGCCGCCTCTATGCGAACTTACTTCCTCCCCATATAAATGTTATTCTCATATACTGGCTAGAAAGAAGTCCGTGTGTACGATAGGACATTCCGAGAGATCTTGAGATCATATAAAGAGAAGGGGCTTAATTACTGTCGAAGAATTTCCGGTAGAAAGGTCCGATTCTTACGGTCGCAGCTGACCCTCCTTTCACGTTTTCAAGGCCGCGGCCAGAGTACCGCCTGGTTGTGTGCCATTGTGTCAACGGGCCATTGTTGTAGCTGTTTTTGATGTCACAACGGTGGCGACACAAGAGTCAACAGAGGAGGAGCGAAATTGAGATTTTTTTTTTTTTTTTTTTTTTGAGATATATACAAGAGTTGTTACATTCTTGTACAGCCACTAGTACGCGTAGCGTTTCGGGCAAGTCCTTAATCCTATGGTCCCTGGAATACGATCCCCTGCCGCGAAGAATCGTTTTTTCATCCAAGTACACATTTTACTGTTGTGTTAAACAGAGGCTACAGTTAAGGAATTGCGCCCAGTAAATCCTCCCCGGCCAGGATACGAACCCATGACATAGCGCTCGCGGAACGCCAGGCGAGTGTCTTACCACTACACCACGGAGACTGCTAAATATTATAACCCTAGATGCACGTGGACCCGCCATACGCTGGTACAGCACACAATGTCTGTCGAAAATCATTTCTCTCCAACTGCGTGATACGTCTTGACCAATTTAGATTGACTTAAAATAAATATATTTTAAAACACGAGTGCTGCTATTGTGTTTGGAAAATTTTGTTACTGTACTAATTATAAAGCAAAACGTTAATTTGTCGAGAAATAACGTTTCGCAGACATATTGAGAGAGAAGGAACTGGTAACCGTTGCAGTGGACGTTCCGGACCTGAATGTGACTCAAACACGGAACGTAAAAGACCATTGTTGCAGGGGAGAGTTTTAGGGGCAGCCAGCAACCACCGTCAGTATCAACCCGAGTCTCTCGTGGTCTGGCTCGGTTATGGTGGCGTTCACCATGTATATAATCCCTCTTCATCAACTCTGTAGTTAGAAGAAAATGGGAGAATGCAGAGGAAAGAAGGGGAAAAAAAGGGAAATACAGAGAGGCAGAGAGCACAGGGGAGACACACACGGAGACGGGAAAGACATGGGGCGGGGTGAAGAACATGAGGGGGAAGAAGACGACAAATTAGGGGGAGATAGACGTTTAAGAGGGGGAAATGAGAGACATGCCTGATGGAGTGGGAGACATGCCTGATGGAGTGGGAGACATGCCTGATGGAGTGGGAGACATGCCTGATGGAGTGGGAGACATGCCTGATGGAGTGGGAGACATGCCTGATGGAGTGGGAGACATGCCTGATGGAGTGGGAGACATGCCTGATGGAGTGGGAGACATGCCTGATGGAGTGGGAGACATGCCTGATGGAGTGGGAGACATGCCTGATGGAGTGGGAGACATGCCTGATGGAGTGGGAGACATGCCTGATGGAGTGGGAGACATGCCTGATGGAGTGGGAGACATGCCTGATGGAGTGGGAGACATGCCTGATGGAGTGGGAGACATGCCTGATGGAGTGGGAGACATGCCTGATGGAGTGGGAGACATGCCTGATGGAGTGGGAGACATGCCTGATGGAGTGGGAGACATGCCTGATGGAGTGGGAGACATGCCTGATGGAGTGGGAGACATGCCTGATGGAGTGGGAGACATGCCTGATGGAGTGGGAGACATGCCTGATGGAGTGGGAGACATGCCTGATGGAGTGGGAGACATGCCTGATGGAGTGGGAGACATGCCTGATGGAGTGGGAGACATGCCTGATGGAGTGGGAGACATGCCTGATGGAGTGGGAGACATGCCTGATGGAGTGGGAGACATGCCTGATGGAGTGGGAGACATGCCTGATGGAGTGGGAGACATGCCTGATGGAGTGGGAGACATGCCTGATGGAGTGGGAGACATGCCTGATGGAGTGGGAGACATGCCTGATGGAGTGGGAGAATAACACGAGGGGGAAGGGGAGAAAAACTAGTTAATTGCATACGATATGCAATTGAACAACTTATTTAACCTATAGTGCTTCTATAAGGTATAAGCACACGACGCCCCTCCCCCCACGCCCCTCCCTCCCTCCCCCCCCCCGCCCCGCCAAACATGGGGTGGGCCGCCCCCACAGAGAACCACCGCCACACTTGCCACACCGTTAACCGTTTTTACAGCTCCAGCAGAGCGTACCCCCCGCGCTCCCGGCCTCTCCGCTCCCGTCCCAAGTGAAAGGACACCACCACCAGCATGGACGGTCAAGATGGTGGCTAGTCTGAGGAGGACGGAGGGAGAGGGAAGACTCCAAGAGAGGAGGGAGTGGGAGACGGGGGGGGGGAGAGGGTGGTGAGAGGAGATGCCAAAAGAGATGGGAGGGGGGAGAGGAGATACCAAAAGAGATGGGGGGGGGGAAGAGGAGATACCAAATGAGATGGGGGAGGAGGGGGATACAAAAAGAGATAGTTGGGGAGTAGACGAGACATCAAAAGAGATAGGGAGGGGGGGGGCAGGATATAAAACACTAAGAGATATGGGAGAAGCAACATGGAGAGAAAGAGTGGGAGGGGTAACTGGTGGGGAGTGTAGAGTATCTCACACACACACACACACAAACACACACACAAACACACACACAAACACACACACACACAAACACACACAAACACACACACACAAACACACACAAACACACACACACTTCGCTTCGATTCTCCCATTACGGTTGAGAGGCGGGACCAAAGAGCCAGAGCTCAACCCCCGGAAACACAACTAGGCGAGTACAGGAGGCACTGAATTACAGGCCAGTGTCCCTAACCTGCATACCATGCAAGCTGATGGAGAAGATTGTGCGAAAAAAACTAGTGGAGCATCTGGAGCGAAGGAACTTTGTAACACAGCATCAACATGGGTTCAGGGATGGCAGGTCCTGCCTCACAGGGTTACTTGAATTCTACGACCAGGCAACAAAAATAAGGCAAGAAAGAGAAGGGTGGGCAGACTGCATATTTTTGGATTGTCAGAAAGCCTTTGATACAGTGCCACACAAGAGGCTAGTGCGAAAGTTGGAGACGCAGGCTGGAGTGAAAGGGAAGGTACTCCGGTGGATAGAGGAGTACCTAAGCAACAGGAGACAACGAGTCTGAGGGGTGAGGTCTCAGATTGGCGAGACGTTACAAGTGGAGTCCCGCAGGGGTCAATCCTTGGACCTATACTGTTTCTGGATCTCCCAGAGGGTATAGATTCGTTCCTCTCAATGTTTGCCGACGATGCAAAAATTATGAGGAAGATTGAAACAGAGGATGATAGTAGGAGGCTACAAGATGACCTGGATAGACTGAGTGAATGGTCCAACAAATGGCTGTTGAAGTTCAACCCGAGTAAATGCAAAGTAATGAAACTAGGCAGCGGAAACAGGAGGCCAGGCACAGGATACAGAATAGGAGATGAAGTACTTAATGAAACAGACAGAGAAAAGATCTAGGAGTTGATATCACACCAAACCTGTCTCCTGAAGCCCACATAAAGAGAATAACGTCTGCGGCATATGCGAGGCTGGCTAACATCAGAACGGCGTTCAGGAACCTGTGTAAGGAATGATTCAGACTCTTGTACACCACATATGTAAGACCAATCCTGGAGTATGCGGCCCCAGCATGGAGCCCGTACCTTGTCAAGCACAAGACGAAGCTGGAAAAAGTCCAAAGGTATGCTACTAGGCTAGTCCCTGAACTAAGAGGCATGAGTTATGAGGAAAGGCTACGGGAAATGCACCTTACGACACTGGAAGACAGAAGAGTAAGGGGGGACATGATCACAACCTACAAAATCCTCAGGGGAATCGACCGGGTAAACAAGGATGAACTATTCAACACTGGTGGGACGCGAACAAGGGGACACAGGTGGAAGCTGAGTACCCAAATGAGCCACAGAGACGTTAGAAAGAACTTTTTCAGTGTCAGTTAGTAAATGGAATGCATTAGGCAGTGATGTGGTGGAGGCTGACTCCATACACAGTTTCAAATGTAGATATGATAGAGCCCAGTAGGCTCAGGAATCTGTACACCAGTTGATTGACGGTTGAGAGGCGGGACCAAAGAGCCAAAGCTCAACCCCCGCAAGCACAATTAGGCGAGTACAATTAGGTGAGTACACACACACACACCAGTGAAAGAGGGGCTCATGTGCGTATTGTTTACATATGACGTCACGTTCCTCCAGCTGTTCGTGTCAACAAACATGTTGCACCAGCTGATCTGTTGTAACACAGTTTAGTAATGGAAAGCAACACAATATATCAACGTAACTCAATAAACATGTTTAAAGCCGAGTAAACCGGGGTATTTGAGACTGAGCCAATGTTATACTAACCTATATTCTTTCAACCGTACAAGATACTCAAGTTTAATGAACAAATCCTCAAGGGCCGTGACGAGGGTTCGAACCCTCGTCACGGTTCAACCCTTAAGTGAGATACTTAAGTTTCTTCAGAATTGGTGTCATATCTTCAGGGTTCACATCTCTACACATAGCTAAATATCACTTATTAATAATATGAAGTTTTCAGTATTAAAAGCAAAATTTGACGGAGGCCAAAAATGCCTTTTAAATGTGTATTTTAACTTAATTTTTCGAGAAAGCAATAACGTTAAAAAGGTGGAAAATTACTTTTTTTTTCCAAGCAAACCAAGCAAGTTCATCCAAGAACATCAAAATACGAAATAAACAGCAATTAAACGTGCAGTAAAGAAAAATAATTTATTACCGATACTTGATGAAAACATATGAAGATAGTATTACACCTGCCAGACCGCGTTGTATCTGTGGTAACTACAAGTATTAACGTACAACACAGATGCACTATTGCCCTGTACATAGTCCTGGACTAAACTAAGATCTCAGTGAATATACACCGAGGAGCTGGGCGCGCACACATACACTACGGTGTATATATCGGCTAACACGCGAGGGAACATCTATTACGAATACACAGTGCGAATACACAGACGTGTATACTAAATTAAGGGCAATGAGAAATATGGTCGTCCCAACTGCGGTCGACCCCAAAAACGCATTCAGGAATTCTAACGTTCTGTGTGACTAGAAACTGTTTTCTCCCGTATGCAAATTAATGTATAATAATTAAGCTGTTCCTGTTGGGAAAAATTTGTGCTTGCATCGAGTGAAGATTATAGAAAACTACCTTTCCTCAGGCAAGGCTCGTTATAAAGCGAAAGTTGTCCACCACGACGACTTCATAAATTTTAATGTAGTGAATTAAAAACAGGAATATTCTCAAATATAAATTCATATTTTTTAAAGTTTAATGTATAGGTATGCGTGTGTAACATTTAGTGTTTAGGTTCTGTTGGCTATTATCTGTATTTGAAGTTCGTAGTTGAAGCGTTTGCCAACCCGTCCTGGACTCAAGTCCATTCCATCCAGCGGTCGACCCCACAGACGCACTCAAATTTTAACATGCTATTCATTCAAAACAGGATTTTTCTTAAATATAAATTAACATTATAATATAATATCATATTGTGCATATATAGGCATAGGTTAGGTTCTGTTGGCGATTATTTGCATTCAACCCGTCCTCGACTCAAGTCCATTACATCCAGCGGTCGACCCCACAGACGCATTCATAAATTTTAATATGCTGTTCATTCAAAACGGGAATTTTCTCAAGTATAAATTAATATTATAATATATTATCATATTGTGCATATATAGGCATAGGTTAGGTTGGGTTAGGTGTTTAGGTTCTGTTGGCGATTATTTGTATTTGTAGTACGTAGGTGAAGCATTTATAGCGTTGTGATTCTAACAAAATTCGTCAGTGAAACACTTGTTCCGGATATGTTCGAACGTCAGCAGTTGTGAGTCGTGTGTAAACCGCTTTTCATTCATAAACAGGGGGTTTGGCGGGTGCATGGAATCACTTTTGGATCTTTGTTTGGAGGACGGGCTGTTGCATTTGTAGTACGTGGGTGAAGCATTTACAGTGTTGTGGTTCGAACAAAATTCATCAGTGAAGCACTTGTTCCGGAAGTGTTCGAACAAAATCAGTTGCAAGTCGTGTGTAAACCGTTTTCCATTCAAAAACAGCGGGTTTGGCGAGTGCATGGAATGGACTTTGGTTCTTTGTTTGGAGGACGAGTTGAACGAGGGAGTGAAGCATATTGGGGAGCCGGTCGGCCGAGCGGACAGCACGCTGGACTTGTGATCCTGTGGTCCCGGGGTCGATCCCGGGCGCCGGCGAGAAACAATGGGCAGAGTTTCTTTCACCCTGTGCCCCCGTTACCTAGCAGTAAAATAGGTACCTGGGTGTTAGTCAGCTGTCACGGGCTGCTTCCTAGGGGTGGAGGCCTGGTGGAGGCCTGGTCGAGGACCGGGCCGCGGGGACACTAAAGCCCCGAAATCATCTCAAGATAACCTCAAGATATAGCAGTCGCCCTGTCCTCAGGCCAGGGTCGAACCCAGAGAAGCAGTCATCAATTTTTATTGTACTGCGTACTCAAAATTTTTAATTCTCTCAAATATGAAAGGTATTATTACACATTAAAAGGTGTTGAATAGTTAGGCCTAACTTAGGTTTTTTGGCTTGCATTTGCTGTATGTGGATGAAGCCATTACTGAGGTGCAATTCGAGCAGAGGACGCGAACTAATCACTGCTCGAAAAAAAATATATACATCAGTTTAGAGTCGCGTGTAATATCTATCTTTTAATTCATAAATAGGTGGTTTGGCGCCTGCATTAACGAGCGAGGTGTTGAGGACCGGCTGATAACAGTGCACTTCCAGCATATAAAGTGAACGAAGGATCGGACGAGACAAAGACGTAAAAGTAGGTTTTAGCCATAATTGGGGGGAGGGGGAGAAGGGAGAATGGGGGGGGGAGAAGGGGGGGGAGAATGGGAGGGGGGAAGGAGGGAGGGTTGGAGAAGAGAGGGAGGGGGGGGGAGAAGAGAGGGAGGGAGGGGGGGGGGGAGAAGGGAGGGGGGGGGGAAGAGAGGGAGGGAGGGTGGGAGAAGAGAGGGAGGGAGGGCGGGGAAGGGGTGGGAGAAGAGAGGGAGGGGGGGTGGGAGAAGAGAGGGGGGGGTGGGTGCTGCCGGCCGTGTTACCGAGCACTTGGCACTGTTCACGAGGACTGGCTGCTACTACACAACTCGCAAATGCTTACGCTCGAACTTTCCTCGAACAATTCTTCGCCTACTTTCCTGGAGTTCGAAGCCCACTTCTTTAAAAGCCCCGCCCATCTGTGTGTTAATACAAAACCAATACACCTAACTTAATACACCCTGGGAGTCTTATACTAGAGCTTAATATTTACATTATTTTATTATAAATTACTGAAATAATAACTGGTATTTTTGGGACTCCCGCAGCCTTAACGATAAAACTATGCCTGTTACATGCTTGACCAAATGAACTGATAAATTCGTAAAACCATGACCAGAGGCGACAAAATAGCGTAACATTGCCGTTACGACATTGCCGCGTAACATTGTGGAGGTGGGGTCCCTCGATTGTTTCAAGCATGGGTTGGACATGTATATGAGTGGGATTGGGTGGTTATAAATAGGAGCTGCCTCGTATGGGCCAACAGGCCTTCTGCAGTTGCCTTTGTTCTTATGTTCTTAAATAGGAACATGTATACACAGATATATATCCTCGCTTCAGTGTAAACAGAAGTTTACTGCAATTCTGGACTATGTTCAGGACTAAAGTATTCCTACTGGTCAGTATAAGGACTTGTGGTGGCCTTTATTACCTTCCAAAGGTCAATAGGTATTACGGCCAACACTAAAGTGGCAAAGAGGAGATTTATATATATTCATACAGAACTTCCCAGAACCCGAACATCTTCATGATCTACAGAGGCACTCTGGCTTAGCGATCTTTTCTGAGAATTGCCGTGTCGTCGAAAGTTTTAAATTTAATTACCTAACTTGGCGCACACGGACACACAACCCGTCTTCTATAATTTCCAACTCCAGGGTTAAACTATAGCTATATATGTGAACAATTGGTTACCTATTATAGCTTGTCTCGTTTATATATGTCAAATACATTATGCGTATTATTATGAAACTCTTGAGTAACATATCGCATTAATGCAGTTAACAGCGGCAGACACAACCAGAGACTAACGATTGGAATGTTAGACCGCTCCTGTGCCAGTCTACTACGGGCTCACCATAGCCCGTGCTACTTGGAACTTGTTCAGAGTAGCTGAATCTATAACATCAACAACGGAATGTTACACCGAAGATCTAGTAAACTACAAAAGAATTGATTTCCAAAATATCGTAAACATACTGACTAATTACATCCAAAGACTGAGATGGTGAGGGATGCCACAGTGTACATACCCAGGCAAGAAGGCTGAATATAACACCTGATGAACGGGTGAGCTACCAGCAGGTAGATAACGTAGAAGATGAACAAGAACATGACGTTAAGCGTTACACACTCCTCTGTCCTTCATTCGTGGGAGCCGGCCTTGTTATGGAGCCAGATTCACGAAGCAGTTACGTAAACACTTACGAACCTGTAAATCTTTTCTCAATTTTTGGCGGCATTGTTTATAATTATTAAATATTAAGCTCCGAAGCACCAGGAGGCTGTTTATAACAATAGCAAAAGTTGATTAGGAAGTTTTCATTCTTGTAAACTGTTTAATACAGGTAACCAATGCCGTCAAAGATTGAGGAAAGATGTACACGTTTTTAAGTACTTGCCTAACTGCTTCGTGAATCTGGCCCCGTTGGACGGAACTCAAACCACCATCACAGACCACCATCCACCAGCTAACTGACCAGGACAACGACTACTGCTCTGACGGCCTCTGAACCCTGGTTGGACTCATTTCTTGAGTACGAGTAACTTCAGCTTCGAAAGATGTGGGTCATTTATCTCATGCTTTCTGGGAGTATTATATTACCTTGCGACGACAAGATAATAAATTCTTTTCACTTAGGTAATGGGAATGAAAATATTACTGTCACTATTCGTAAATAAAAACGTTAAACCTTTGCCGTGAATAATGAGCGAACCTTCGAAGATTCCGTCTCATTAAGTAATATAATATCGATCAGATACTAAGGAATCTAAATTTTATATTAGCATATATCAGCATATTATACTCTCCAATTATGCCAGTATTAGGTAGTGCTAATTACATCTTCTAGAGGATATGATTAGTACAATTATACTTTATTATTATATACTCTAGCACAACTTAAAGCTGGCATAATTGGGGATTATAATATGCCGATATATTTCATTAGGTCTTAATTTGACTAATTCTTCTACCGTCGCCCACTGAACGGGTGCGCGATCCATAACAAGTTAATTTTACCTACGTGTGGCACAAGTGGCTACGTGTGGCATTGTATGTACTCTCTCCATCTATAAATCCATGAACTTTTGTATCTCACGTTGTATGTATGTATTTTAACTGAATAAATAATTGTACTTTGTATTTTGTTTTGTAAGTTACAGTCCCACTCCTGTGCCAGGTAAGTCCACTACGGGCTCACCATAGCCCGTGCTACTTGGAACGTTTTGTTCCCAGTAGCTGAATCTATAACAAGAACAACCTACGTGTGTCACTTTCTCACTCAAGCACCGCTGGGTTTGGATAATAAGTGAATGAATGACTTCATGGACAAAACCCTGCCCTTGACCAGAGAGGGCGCCACCAAGACTCAGGGACTTCACAAGAATAAAAACATATTGGCTTAAGACACACACAATCCACCTGGACCAACTGTGTAAACAAAGTTGGAATAAATATTTAATAGTGTTCCAAGTTAGCTCACTGAGGCTGAGGGGTACGGGCTAGACAACTCTTAATTCATAATGATGCAGTGATTACTTTATCAAAGTCAGATGAAAAGAACAGCGTATGTTATATAAATAAACAATATATAATATAATTCACCTTACGGGCTATTCATTCCCGTGCCACCTCTCTTATACCGCATGCATGTGTAACTGTTCCTTACCTTACTCAAGGCAAGGTAAGGTAACCACCCGCCAAACCCGCTGTTTATGAATGAAAAACGGTTTACACACGACTCACAACTGATTTCGTTCGAACACTTCCTGAACAAGCTCTTCACTGGCGAATTTTTGTTCGAACCACAACGCTATAAATGCTTCACCCACGTACTACAAATACAAATATTCGTCAATAGAACCTAAACACCTAACCAAACCTATGCCTATATATGCACAATATGCTAATATATTATATTATTAATATATATTTGAGAAAATTCTCGTTTTGAATGAACAGCATGTAAAAATTTATGAATGCGTCTGTGGGGTCGACCGCTGGATGTAATGAACTTGAGTCGAGGACGGGTTGCTGAAGCCTTTAAGTCTCGTTATCGAAGGCAGGAAGCCTGTACGTAGGTTTATCATGGTTTCTATAGGTCAACTGCTGACCATACACAATAGTTTCCTAACTCCCGGAACCCTCTTTATTGCTAGGTGAACAAATGCATCAGATACAATTAGGTTCCATAGTATCCGGTCCTCATTTATGAGCCATGGTATACGTCGTCAATTACTTATGATGTTACGACTCCAGAGCACAGAGTTAATGAGCTCAGGGGATATTATCTGATGTATAAAGCAAGAAATAATTTTAAACTTTCTGATCTGCGCTGTAGATAAAAGGGTTTTCTATACAGTAATTTCATATAGAATAGTTCACGCACAAGAGCCGTGTCACCGATAATAGAAAACGTAAAAACAAAGAGTCAAAGAAAACGATATAGAATGAGTTTTATAGGGCTAACCTTATTATATATTTTACATTCCATTGGCAGAAGTAAATAAATAAAATAGCGTATAACGTGTCGAGAAAAAAAGCTCTTAATCACATTGCCGAACTTCGCCTAACCGTGGTAGACAGTCTTCATATGTGGTCACCCATCCAGTTACTGGCTATAATTGATATAACCTTTGATATAACCTAACGGAGTGACGGTCACATGAAATGCAACGGATAATTACCATGTCGTTATGTCACTCAGGTTAAACATTTCTTTCTTTCCAGTATTTGGATAGGTGAACACATAAACAAATCAGCCTTAGTAATGGGGACTTCGACAAGCCACGAGTCAGAGTATACCCATGAGCAGAGGTGCCATGGGCACAATCAGGGAACACTGTATTTATTTATTTATTTATTTATTTATTTATTTATGCATATACAAGAAGGTACATTGGGAATGTGAGGATACATAATATGGTAATTACAATCTTGTAAAGCCACTAGTACACGCAGCGTACTAGTGGTTTTACTAGTGGCTTAGTCCCCATTACTAAGGCTGATTTGTTTATGTGTTCACCTATCTAAATACTGGAAAGAAAGAAATGTTTAATCTAAGTGACATAACGACATGGTAATTATTCGTTGCATTTCATGTGACCGTCACTCCGTTAGGTTATATCAATTATAGCCAGTAACTGGATGGGTGACCACATATGAAGACTGTCTACCACGGTTAGGCGAAGTTCGGCAATGTGATTAAGAGCTTTTTTTCTCGACACGTTATACACTATTTTATTTATTTACTTCTGCCAATGGAATGTAAAATAAATAATAAGGTTATCCCTATAAAACTCATTCTATATCATTTTCTCTTACTGTTTGTTTTCACGTTTTCTATTACGGGCGACACGGCTCTTGTGCGTAGACTATTCTATATGAAATTACTGTATAGAAAACCCTTTTATCTACAGCGCAGATCAGAAAGTTTGAAATTATTTCTTGCTTTATACATCAGATAATATCCCCTGAGCTCATTAACTCTGTGCTCTGGAGTCGTAACATCATAAGTAATTGGCGACGTATATGAACCACTGATGTATGAACATCAGAGGTCCACGGTTGTTCAACGTCCTACCAGCGAGCATCAGAAATATTACAGGAACAACCGTGGACATCTTCAAGAGGAAACTAAATTGTTTCCTTCAAAGAGTGCCAAACCAACCGGGCTGTGGTGGGTATGTGGGCCTGCAGGCCTCTCCAAGCAACAGTCTGGTGGACCAAACTCTCACAAGTCAAGCCTGGCCTCAGGCCGGGCTTGGGGAGTAGAAGAACTCCCAGAACCCCATCAACCAGGCATCAACCAGGTATCAACCAGGCATCAACCAGGTATCAACCAGGTATCAACTAGGTATCAACCAGGTAAGGTACACCCACGAGTCAAGGTATACACATAACCAGTGTCTTTTGATACTGCATAATCTTCCAGGAATAGGATTAAAGTCTAGGGATATATACAGCGAGAGGTTAACCGTATTTATCGGTGTATATACACTAAGGGTTTATTTTAGTCTTGGGGGATATTTTCTGGTCTAAATAATGCTTGCAAGCTTCCCAGGAGACTACTGAGGTGGCCTAAATAATCCTCCCGCGGTGCAAGCGAGCGCAGTCTCCTTTGAAACCCGCAAAAGTATCTTTCTGTTCAATAAATTTGACTTGCAGAATCAAACCAGCTTGTGAAGACCCACCCATAAGAAAGTCATTGTAACACTAGTAAAATGCTTAACGCAGAGCAATTCCAAAGTTCAGTCAGCGTGGACACGATGATGGTTGTCCTCAAGAAGACTAAACCACCAACAGTCAAATCCAGATATGGCAGAACTCAATGAAACAGTGAATGATGAAGTTAAATCCCGAATATTTCTTCAGAATATCTGATGCTACGCAAATTCTACATCAAGCCTGTTAGGTCATCATGAAGAACTGACAACAGGAAGAACTTCTCCCAGTTTAATATACATTTGATACAATATACTTGCTGTTGCGGTTGAAGCAAGAACTGTGCTTAATTGTAAAATGCTAAAATACATTTTCATATAAATTGCGACCTCTTTCAAGCTAAAGGGCTCCTTTCACCGTCAAGTTCACTAAATACGATGGTCGTCAAATGCATGTAGGCTGTCAAACATCTACAAACACAACAGGGGATGAATAGGTAACGAAATACATGATGTCATAATATCCAAAAGTAGGAACCCTAGACCAGATAACGATATGGCTACTAAACGAGGCAGCAGGGTCGCAATGTAACCCAAAAGCTTCAGTTGAAATTGAAATTGAAATTGAAATAAGTTTATTGAGGTAAAATACACACAAAGGGATGAGGTAGCTCAAGCTATTCTCACCCCGTTCAGTACAACGTGTTAGTACATACATAGACACACATCACAAACAATAAACATATTACCAAACATTCTGAGAGATAAACATATACATTTCCTCCTTCACAAGTAGTATGGTATCAGACGTACACACAAATACTTTTATGACCTAGGTATACTGTATAGACAATTTGCAAGAGACATGCAGATAATTCAACAAAATATTACAGTCTTGGTGCAAAATTCTTATATCTCTCAAGAATATCATCAACCTTTCCGTTGTGACACATCCAGGCTATTTGTTCAGGAACAGTCCTTATCTCAGTGTTTCTATATACATTAATCAACGGACAATCAAGAACATAATGGGCCAGGGTGTGAGACCTTAACATACCACATAGTTTACACCTCGTGTCATTATCATGAACACCAAGGGAGCCGGTCGGCCGAGCGGACAGCACGCAGTACTTGTGATCCTGTGGTCCTGGGTTCGATCCCAGGCGCCGGCGAGAAACAATGGGCAGAGTTTCTTTCACCCTATGCCCCTGTTACCTAGCAGTAAAATAGGTACCTGGGTGTTAGTCAGTTGTCACGGGCTGCTTCCTGGGGGTGGAGGCCTGGTCGAGGACCGGGCCGCGGGGACACTAAAAAGCCCCGAAATCATCTCAAGATAACCTATCCCATATTCCCAGTAATATTTGTACCCAAGCCTGAGCCGCATGTACACAGAGTCACTCCAAGCATTTCTCTTTTTACCATAAGTGAAATGGGTGTTTTGACTCACATACATGTAGTGTTGCATGGTTTGACTTCTCTCATACATTATCTCTCTCCTCTCCACTCCTGCCTGTGCCTGAATATTTCTGATTTTGCTTCTTATTTGTCTCATTGTGAATTCACATTCAATGTCAACTTGTGGTTTTGATGTGGCACGTTTGGCCAAGTCATCCGCCACCTCGTTGAGCACTATTCCAACATAAGATGGAATCCACATGAATTTCACACTATGACCTTTCAGCTGTATCTCAGTTATTCTTCTCTTTCAATCCTCAACTATGGACATGAAGACTGGGTTTCGACTGTTTAAGGACTCCAGTGCTCCTCGGCTATCGACAAATACAAAAACATTTTTGTCGTCATGACGTACTTCCTCCAAACACGCCAGAATGGCATGCAGTTCAGCTTGTGTGGATGATATATAATTACTAAGCCGGAGTTCAATTATCCTGTCCACAGTCCCAAACTCAGTATATTCCCTTATTAGGACACCACACCCTGCCCTGCCATCCTCCGCCACCGACCCGTCACAATATACATGTAAACTGTTGCCTCTTGGTAACCGAGATATCATGCTTCCATACAAACACCGTAATTGTCCCGGTTCATTATGAATCTTTTTCACCTTGAGGGGTACAATTTCGACGTCTATTTTCTGTACTTTCCAGGGAGCAGACATATTACACTGTCGAGAGGGTTTACAGTAGTCAAGTACATCGTATTCCCTGAGGTCGTGAGCTAATCGTCTCGTGTAGCGTCTCTCAGTTTCCTGGAAGTGTGTACGTCACTCAAGCAGGTCTGAACGCTCTCAAACAGCTTATCCCCTCCTTTTCTCCGCATGAAACGAATAGATACTCTAGTGTTAATGTCACGGACTCTATCACACACACTCTGTAAATTTAATTCCATTCTCATTATTTCAATCATTGCATTTCTTTGACATCCAAGAATAATCCTCATAGCCTCGTTCTGTATCAGCTCTATTTTTTTAATTCTGCCTTGGCCTGTGTAAGACAATACGGGTGCTGCGTAGTCTATCAGGGACCGAACAGTGCTTATGTATAACATCCGCAAGATAGGTACCCCAACACCTTTACCAGAAAAAGCTTCAGTTTATATTGCAGTAACAGACAACCGAATACCTCCCCCCCCAAAATTAAAAACTGCAAAGGTTTTTTTCTAAAATCACGAAAGAAACCAAACTAAGGGACCTGAATCTCAGTCCTTTGTTAGTGACGTTTATTCTCTTTAGAGAACCGTACACATTATTCAGGAAAGAAAACTGTGACGTATCTGGAGAGAGAGAACTTAGAAATTAACCGCTAAGATACAGAGGAGAGCAAGATGTGTCTAGCAGGTATTATATAATGTAACAGAGATGCACATGGGTGACACTTGAGAAGATTAAAGAAAAGGAAGAAGACTTGTATGTCGGGTGTTCGAGGCTCCTAGTGCCCAGGTGAATCAAATATATATATATATATATATATATATATATATATATATATATATATATATATATATATATATATATATATATATATATATATATGTTGTACCTAGTAGCCAGAACGCACTTCTCAGCCTACTATGCAAGGCCCAATTTGCCTAATAAGCCAAGTTTTCATGAATTAATTGTTTTTCGACTACCTAACCTACCTAACCTAACCTAACTTTTTCGGCTACATAACCTAACCTAACCTATAAAGATAGGTTAGGTTAGGTTAGGTAGGGTTGGTTAGGTTCTGTCATATATCTACGTTAATTTTAACTCGAATAAAAAAAAATTGACCTCATGCATAATGACATGGGTAGCTTTATCATTTCATTAGAACAAAATTTGAGAAAATATATTAATTCAGGAAAACTTGGCTTATTAGGCAAATCGGGCCTTGCATAGTAGGCTGAGAAGTGCGTTCTGGCTACTAGGTACGACACACACATATATATATATATATATATATATATATATATATATATATATATATATATATATATATATATATATATATATGTATATATATATATATATATATATATATATATATATATATATATATATATATATATAATATATATATATATTCTGTACAAGAAACAGAGACGGATGGAATGATATTAAACTAATAACAGGTAACGGCATACGAAGAAGTATAATTTGATACATTTCCACTCTAATACACTAAGATCACTATGCATAGTCCGCATCCAGATACTTACCGAAGGGATTGGCCAAGAAGTCAAAAATGCCTCTGGTCTGGGTAATGTTGGGCAACATAGTGGTAGTAGTGGTGGTAGTGGTGGTAGTGGTGGTGGTTGTTGTTGTAGGGCTGGAGACACCACCAAGAGTGGGGAGGGAAGCCACTGTCGCCCTTGTGGGGGGCTGTTGGACGTGC
>NC_091232.1:12961152-12973652 GCF_040958095.1 Procambarus clarkii
GAATATTCATTATAAAATGAAGGATCATGTTCCATATATATCAATGTTCTACTCACCATTATCATTAATCTGTATTCAATGAGCTTTTCATCTATGATCAATATTTTTAATTTAAACTTAAAAAGTGGATAAGATCGCCCATGACATACAGGAGAAACCACGACTGAACACAGTGTATCGTGTTGCATATTTGTGTGTACAAGAGAGCAAGCGTAGCCAATGACACGCTCTCAGACACGAGTCCGTGCAAGGAATCGAAACAGAAAGCTAGAACAACACTATACACTTTCCCTCTTTCTTAATTGCTTAGAGAGTGAAAGCGGGCCACCTGACTCCCTTGAACGTAACGTTCAGCAGGTAAGAGTAACTTTCTCGGAGGCACTCTTGGTGTAGCTACGTCCTGACTCAGGTCTCAGCGTCCTCACTCTTCTGGCGCCGGAGGAGGGGTAGAGGGAGGAGGAGGAGGATTAGCGATGCTGGCACCTCAAGAACGAAGAAAATTAGTGAATACTTTCGAACGTTAATTGACCTATTTAAAGTAGTTCCTTTTCATACCCAACCAAATTCATTCGTGTATATATATATATATATATATATATATATATATATATATATATATATATATATATATATATATATATATATATATATATATATATATATTTAACCTATTTCTAAAACAGTTCAATCATCTCTTGAATGTAATATTACTCAAAACTACTTTTTTATATAAATCTACGACTTATTCCCAAACTATTATTTATAAATGCCTTTCTGAATCTGAACTCATCTAATTTGTATCCACTGAATCGAATTAAATTTTGTCAATATATGGACATCCTATTATTATTATTCTGCTTAAAACCTTTCACTCATCAGTGTTTGTCAGGCACTTCATCACTTATTTGCTGCCTTAGTAGAAGAGTTTAAAGCAGCTTGCGGAGGTCATTACATTGCCTGAAGTTAGCTTATCAATACTGCCTGCGAAAATGATGATAATATATCAAAACAGTGCACTCAGCTGCTCACATTTCAGAGAAAACCTAACGAGAAGGGTGGACGGGGGGGGGGGGGGACTTGAATCAAGCACTTCTGGCGTGGGTCGCTCCGACACACTTCCGGCCGTCACTTGTGCCATCAGGGAATGATTCCTTGTGCAAATTAATTTCCGGTCACAGGAAATGAATACTGTGAGTGAACAGTTTCTAGCCATGAATACAAGGACACTAGGTGAAGTGAGGAACTAGGTGAGTACACACGTTTTCTTTGTATCGTGATTTAGGTGTCTGAGAAGCTGTTCAAAGCTGCTCAAAGCTGCTCAAAGCTGCTCAAAGCTGCTCAAAGCTGCTCAAACCTGCTCAAAGCTGCTCAAAGCTGCTCAAAGCTGCTCAAAGCTGCTCAAAGCTACTCAAAGCTGCTCAAAGCTACTCAAAGCTGCTCAAAGCTGCTCAAAGCTGCTCAAAGCTGCTCCAAATCATGTTCATCACGTTAGTCACCGTTAACCTTACCATTAGCTCCATAGTAATTACGAGTCGATAAACTGTTAATGATGGGAAACTGAGGGTGTGTTGCATAGTCTCTTAAATAATATTTTGTATAAATGTGCTTCATATTAAAAGTTGTTTATACTAAGATGTAAACATGTTATCTATGCATGAATCTTTAAGTTAAATGTTTTGTGTCGATATTTAACTCTCAATTGTAATTCTGTGTTTTATGTAACTTACTTTCAAAGTCAAATCATATTAGTGTAAAATTATGCTTAAAACAAATATGTAAATAATTAATTGTATGCCTCTGATTAAATATAATGAATTCACTTACACTGAAGAGGTCGTTTACTCTGGTGAGAAAGCATAACTGTTTTGCAACAAGCTTGATTGATCATGAACATATTCTAGAATATACGAGTGGGCAAGTTATGTAGTATCTGTGGTTACTCCAATCATGGAGTTTAATCACCATAGTCTGTTTACACAGAGCTGTGATACAAAAAATTATATTGTTAGAGGGTGAATCTGTCTATTTGCTTCTCTCTCTTCGTCTCTCCGAAGTCGGAGGCCAGACGCTTGGTCTAGCCTCACCCAACTTTGCAGGGGGAATGGTGTGAGGTTCGGAACACATAGGCTGGTCGTGGTCGCCCTAAGTTAAATGCTTTAAGGAATATCAGCCTGTACGCTGATGTTAACCCTCTAACCTACCTCACAGGTGCAATTTGCATAGTCTGAAACGAAATCGTGGTTGTAGTTTCCATACAGTTTACCACATATTTTAGCTGAATTGTTTGATAACTGGGGGAAGGGGGCAATCGGTGATGCAGAGCTTGCGCACTACATCACCGAATGCCCAGTTTTCAGACCATTTAGACCCGTTGGCATGAGGTACCTGGAGCTTTGTAACTATTTTATTCAGACTCTCGTGTTCTTGAAGATATCCTCATAATGCACCCAAAATTTGCCAGTGCAGGCTACTGAACATATGGCCCTGTATGACTAATCATCTTGCGAGATGGAGACTTTTATTATCATTGCTACCTTATTCACTCTTGTGTTGATGATATCCTCATACTGCACCCAGAGTCTGCCAGTGCAGACTGCTTATCACATGCCACTGTATGACTAACCATCCTGTGTGATGGGGATTTTTTAGCACCACGTAGCTGTAGCTTTTTGACACACTGTACTACTGTTCATATAGTTTGGGTAGCTGCACAAATGCAGATGTACCTAAATGTGTTTATAAAAAATAAAAATAAAAATTACTCGAAACCACTGACCTGAATTCATCCAGGGTTACAGTGATGAAAACATTGAGTAGTGAAGATGGCTGTGATGATGAAAATAGAGAGTAGTGAAGATGGTTATGGTGATGAAGAGAGTATGTACAATGAAGATATTATGAAGCAAAGATGTAAGATGAGACGACAGGGTTAAGGTGATGGGGAGAGGGGGATGATGAGTGAAGAAGCAGAACAAGGAAGAAGAGGGGGTTAGAGGAGGGGAAAGGGGTTGAAATGGAAGGAAGAGAGATGGAGAAAAATGAGGAAAGAAGAAATGGGAGGATAGAAAGATAGAGGTGAGGGGGGAGGATAGAAAGATAGAAGTGAGGGGAGAGGATAGAGAGATAGGGGTGAGGGGGAGGATAGAGAGATAGGCGTGAGGGGGAAGATTGAGAAAGAGGAAATGGGAGGGAAGAGGTGGGTAGAAGAGGAGGGAATAGGGGGGAGGTAGAGTGACAGACTATCCGTCCGGTGCCAGTTGATATTTGGACACCGCCGGATATCACTCCCCACCCTACCCCCTCCTCCTCCTCCTAGTGGAACAGGTGGAAGGAAATACCGCGGCTGAAGAGAGTGCTAACGCATCCTCCCCCTTCAGACAGAGCGCTCAAACGAGAATAATATTGAAAATAGTGTTATCCCATCCTCCATTAGTGTGTATCTGCCATGTCTTAGAGATGGGGAAAACCGACGTTGTTTCAGATTGAGGTACTCAGAACGAAGTGTCCATGTAGCACGGGCTATGGTGAGCCCGTAAGGAAAACCGACATAATATAATACATTTATGCCTCTCATTCCACCGTGAGATGAAGCAAGTGTTAGCTATTCTAATCGTTAAGATGTTGTTGATGTATTGTAGAACATGAAGGTGACAGAAGGAAATTGGAAATTGCTGCTCGTCCGCGACATTCATCATACACTGTGTGTGTATCACCGTCAGCTCCTGCAGTGAGAACGACACGACATTTTCCCTGCCAGAGATTTCCTTCCTCTCCAGGAGGAGGGGAGGAGGAGGAGGAGGAGGGCATTATATTAATGAACCATCCAGACGTTGTGGCAAAATAATCAGTGGAAAATTATCCTCACTGTGTGCAGTCATTAATTTGGTTTATTATGCACCCCATACCTATCACGTGGACGGGTTAGGAAATGGTTACACAGGCACACATAATGGGTTCGTAGGCAGCAGTTTTTGTTTTGTTTGGCCTGCTGGCAGGACGACCTACTGCTGGCAGGACGACCTACTGCTGGCAGGACGACCTACTGCTGGCAGGACGACCTACTGCTGGCAGGACGACCTACTGCTGGCAGGACGACCTGCTGCTGGCAGGACGACCTGCTGCTGGCAGGACGACCTGCTGCTGGCAGGACGACCTACTGCTGGCAGGACGACCTACTGCTGGCAGGATGACCTGCTGCTGGCAGGACGACCTACTGCTGGCAGGACGACCTACTGCTGGCAGGACGACCTACTGCTGGCAGGACGACCTGCTGCTGGCAGGACGACCTACTGATCCTGCTACAACTTCCGCTAAAATTTAAAATAACGAAAAACAGGTAATTAAAAAACAATTTGACTCCAACTTACACAAACAAATAAGAACAATAATAATCATAATAAACAGGCCAGGAAGTGAAGAGGAAAGAGGAAGAAAAAACACGAATAGAATAATAAAGTATTAGGAGAAGGGAACTATCAGGAGAAAGCGCCAATTTATTACGACAATATAGCACTTGGAAGGGGTCAGGATAGGGATTTGATTTGGAACGGGGGAGAAAGGAATGGTGCCCTACCACTTTGACGGTCGGGGATTGAACGCCGACCTGCATGAAGCGAAACCGTCGTTCTACCCTCCAGCCCAAGTGGTTGGATCAACAGAAAGAGTAGACGGAAGCTTCTCAGAAAAGAATCCCTTAGCGTAACAGTAGGTAATTGGAATGATCCAAGGTTAGGAGACAGCTAACCCGGCCACACTTTTATCTTAAATAATATAGAAATCGTGTAAGTCGCAAGTCATTATTTGAGACGACCAACAGCTTCTTCTCTCATTCCTGCGGGATCAAATAGGTGAATCGTCACGTTGTTTCCCAAAACGTATTTTATTATCATTCTACTTGAGTAACAGACAACGAGCGAACACAGGACTGACAGGTGACCCTAGACGAGGATTGGCTATATAAAGCAGAAAATTTGTATGTCGCATTCTCTTAACAATGTAACTAATATGTTGTCTGTAACTTGACACACCGGTAGGCGACCAGTGAGTGGATGAGAACCATTTCGTTGTCGGTCTGCTATTCATCAGATAGAGAGCAGAGCAGGCACAAAGACATGGTCGGTTCATATTCAGGGAGTAGGAAACAAGGACTAGTTAATCTAGGGACGCTGGAGGTGATCGGATCGGGTTGTATATGACGCTGACTGGAACTCCTATGGTTAGGGAGAGCTGTTGAATCCTATTGTGGTCTAATATACCAGTCGCTGGTGAGGGCCGGGTCGAGTCTGACTCAGAGTTCACGCTTAACTGTGTGCACGACACCTATAATGACAACTGAGATTAATTCCCACTACTCTCTCATGGGTGGACTCGGCAGCACACTGACGCACACGAGTGTATCGGACATAAAGTGAGAGGCTCTGCTAATAACGGACTTTGACAAAACTAGGATATGTGACGGTGTTCAGCGATGATGTGCATAGTTGTGACCTGCATATGTGTTTGTGTCCAACGGAGAAGTGAGTAAGTAATATTACTAGTTTATGGGGTTGTGACTGATGGAGTGAGTAGGTTATGATACTGACATGTGGGGTTATATATCCCTGAATAATATTAAAATTATTTGTTAACATAATTGGGGCTTTGGCTGAAAGGAATGCGATGCCAAACATTAAGCAATTAACATAATTTTTGGTACTTCCAGATGCTTAAGAATTATCAACATGAAGGAAGAATTTAATCCATCTAGCATATATAATTCAAAAGTGCATTTAAATACGATTTTCTATTCACAATAAAAGATTCAACATCTCCAGGATTGTTTAGAAACAAACTATTGAGTGATATAAGTGATATTGAATATCGTCTCAAATAGATGTTACCTATCAGAATGACAGTGATAGGTTGAGTTAAGGTATTTTATCTGCTTTGAATGGTGAACTACATATGAGGATAGCATACAACATTTCCCAATCAATATGATAGAGTTACTTGTTGAATTAGGCTGGGATGTGGCTAACGTGGCTAACTATTAAATAGTTATCCTTGTGGCTAACTATTACAGGTAATGATACGCTCAACTCCTAGAATCTCAAATTTAAACTATGTTAAACAGAAACTATGACATACCATTTACCATTATGTTAGTCAGTGTCCAATTATCAATGATTTTAGATCAAATTGCTCAAGTTACTCTGAGATTTATAACAATTATATTCACTCATATATTTAAAAAAATATCTTCATAATCCACTTGAGGTTTGCTATTGCAGGTTAGTTTATACAACACGCATATCATGTATCCCATGTCGCCTTTTCTTGCACTGAACGTAGCTATATAACTCTAACTTTCACTCTGTAGCCCCTAAGTACAGTCTAGGGGAACAAAACAATACTGTGTACCTATGGTTCCTAAAAATTAGTCTGTGTGAAGGGTTCCAGATACCAGAATAAAATAATTTGATAAACGTATCGAGATTAACATTCAAAATTATATCAATAACGACTATTCACATTTCGACTAAGAATCAAAGGATACGACTCATAATACGTGATAATGTATGTAATAGTGTCATCATATGTGTACATGTTGTATAATCCATCGAGGGACGTAAACACGAAGTAACTGACGACACAAGGACTGAATTCAGATTTGTATTATTTACAGCTTGGTTGCTTTATTTTTTGAATTGTCGACTATAGTTAGTTGGGCTCTATAAGGATTATTTTATGAGACGTTGTATTGAACCGCGGTATATAAGACTATTACATGGGTGTTGCATTAATATGTGCTGTACTCGTCTGACTATGTTACGGATTACTATAAATTTAGTTGAATAATACAACTTTTAATGGTATTAGAGAGACAAGGGTAACAGGCGCTTAACCCTCGCTAATTATTTCGTCTGGGTTCGAACCCTGTCAAGAGAGGATTGACTGAGCTTCATTTCTAGACTGTTTACCCATGTTTTACCAAGGAGTAATTGGGGATATGGTTGTAAACCGATTTGTGGGCCGTGTTCCAGGGAAAACTAGTAAGGTTCAGCGTGGAAGGGAAAGCTCTAAGCCCACTAACAGGAAAAATCGTCTACTTTTGTACACAACTGTGTAAAGAGAGAGAGAGAGAGAGAGAGAGAGAGAGAGAGAGAGAGAGAGAGAGAGAGAGAGAGAGAGAGAGAGAGAGAGAGAGAGAGAGAGACAGAGAGAGAGAGAGAGAGAGAGAGACAGACAGACAGAGAGAGAGAGAGAGAGAGAGAGAGAGAGAAGAGAGAGAGAGAGAGAGAGAGAGAGAGAGAGAGAGAGAGAGAGAGAGAGAGAGAGAGAGAGAGAGAAAGAGAGAGAAAGAGAGAGACAGAGAAAGAGAGAGAGAGAGACAGAAAGAGACAGAGAGAGACAGAGAGAGACAGAGAGAGAGAGAGAGAGACAGAGAGAGACAGAGAGAGAGAAAGAGAGAGAGAGAGAGAGAGAGAGAGAGAGAGAGAGAGAGAGAGAGAGAGAGAGAGAGAGAGAGAGAGAGAAGAGAGAGAGAGAGAGAGAGAGAGAGAGAGAGAGAAAGAGAGAGAAAGAGAGAGACAGAGAAAGAGAGAGAGAGAGACAGAAAGAGACAGAGAGAGACAGAGAGAGACAGAGAGAGACAGAGAGAGAGACAGAGAGACAGAGAGAGACAGAGAGAGAGAGAGAGAGAGAGAGAGAGAGAGAGAGAGAGAGAGAGAGAGAGAGAGAGAGAGAGAGAGAGAGAGAGAGAGAGACAGAGAGACAGAGAGACAGAGACAGAGACAGAGACAGGGACAGAGACAGGGACAGACAGACAGACAGACAGACAGACAGACAGACAGACAGACAGACAGACAGACAGACAGACAGACAGACAGACAGCGGGAGAGAAAAATATATAAGGACAGACACACACAATCAAAGAGCCATTCAGTCATACACAAGCTTCGAGTTCACAGTGTATGACCTAATTTTGTCTTTCAATTGAGAACCTGGGAACGATGAGGCAAGGGCCTGAGAGTCGGTGGCGTCGCCTGTGTGTGCAAGACAGAGGCTGACACCCTTACAACGCTGATCCCAGTGTTCGTAAGCTCTCTGAGAAACTGTCTTTCCATTGCCCCGTGCAATTGCAACATGATTATCGTACCGTCCGGAACTACATCGCAATAAAGATTCCTCAACACAGGAGTTTTAATATTCATCAATTAAGGCCTCTGAATAAATATTCACCTCTAGATACATCCATCTAACAGCTATCTGACTCAACACGATTGACTCAATGAATCTCTGCGAAAGAAAGCCTTTGATAGAGTTCCAAGGAGCTCATGCACGACTGCTCGTTGATAACGTCAGCACTGTCACATGTTTTGCAACTGGGATGTTGAAAGAGCGGGAAGGCTCTTGGTTAATATGTTTTGGCTGTTTTTGATGTCAACAACTGGAATATATGAACTAAATACAAAGATTTGTGTAGAGAATACATTGTGTTTAGGTAACCAATTTAAGTGTAGGTGGCATTGCAGGTTTTTATACTCCCCAAGTCAACCATGTGGAGTAACTGAATATGTAAGGTAGTTGCTGATAAGGAGTCACAATAACGTGGCTGAAAAAGGTTGACCAAATCACACACTTGAAAGTGAAGGGACGACGACGTTTCGGTCCGTCCTGGACCATTCTTAAGCCGATTGTGTGATCACAGAATCACACATGATTGTGTGACAACACACAATCGACTTGATAATGGTCCAGGACGGACCGAAACGTCGCAGTCTCTTCACTTTCTAGTGTGTGATTTGGTCAACATGTAAGGCAGTTGTTTATCAGCGCCCCGTAGAACTACATATTCAGTGCAACTGGTTTGACAAGGCGCTTCCTACAGGAATTTGTTCAATTGCTTTTTGGAAATATTTACCTTTCGTTCCGGCAATATTTCTCATATATGGTAGAAAGAGAAGTGCAGTGGTCAAATGTGTGTATATATAATTCAGGGTTCCTGCCCGCCATCTGAGGAGCTGGAGGAACTCGACCACCTATGATAACCATCTTTGTACCCTATATGTAACTCCTTTTTTGTAACAAAGTTCAAATAAAAAAATATATATATATGTACATACAAAAGAATGGGGGGTGGTAGAAGATAATATTGGTGATCAGTGAGAAACTACAAGGTCTCCTCTGAATACTTTTTATTTTCTTCTCCGAGGCTATGGGTCCCCACATTGGCACCAGATGTGGTACCCTCACAAACGTTTATGTATGTATGTATATATATATATATATATATATATATATATATATATATATATATATATATATATATATATAAATATATATATATATATATATATATATATATATATATATATATATATATATATATATATATATATATATATATATATATATATGAACTAATATTAGCAGTTCGCTGATATGAATGTGTGTTACTCTTCATGAATCCATATAATTGTACTCAACTAATTGTACTCGTCAAATTGTGCTTGCTGGGGTACAGTTCCGGCTACTTGGTTCCACCTCTCAACCTGTCTGCAACTAGTTTGTTTTTGTTCTTTTTTATTATTATTTTCTACCACAGACGTGGCCACATATTAACAATGCTAACCCACATATATTCATTTTCTACTGTCCTCCATGGACAGGGTGAGAGATCTGTTAAACATACAGTTCAGGGATTTCTTGAACAAATATGTAACTAGTGTACAGGTTCCTCGGCCTACTGTACATATGTGTATGTGTTATTGTCCATTTGTATGTAGCTATCTATGATATGAGCTTTGGAATATCTAATTATATTTAGAGAGTTTAATTAGAGACATGGAGAGCTTTGTAAATGGTTGCTCCTTTCAACAATTACGATTTGAAATAGCAGGACCTGAAAGGCTATTTATAGTAATGATTCATGGGGAGCGGACGCGACTCCTTCCCTCTCCCTCTTCGCACTACTGTCAAACAAGCAGGTCGACGCTCTGGGTTTTACAACTATGTTATCAAAGACTTTTGATTTCGTGGAGGATGAATGCAACGTTATCGTCACTGCATTCGAACTTAATTTTTAGCTGTGAGGCAAGGCAAAGTCACTTCCAACGGTGAGAATGGTTATATTTAAAAAAAAACTCCGTTTACTATTATTATTAATAGGATTATTATTATTATTATTTACTTGGGAGTTCTTTAAGCAATATGACGATGAGCTGTTAAACGTGTTAACTAGCATTCATAAAAGGTTCATTACCAAACTTAACTCAATTATTTTCGGCTGACCACTGTTACTATTTTCGTTTTACACATCGTTTAAAACGGTGTTAAGGACATCGTCTATTCAAAGCCCAATGTTGTCGCCCCAAGTTACATTGCTTCACGCATGAAAGAAGTGACGTGAGCGTCACTGAATGACTACCTTCCTCACCCCTACACACTAGCACCTCTTGACCAATCCACACACTAGAAAGTGACGAGACGACGACGTTTCGCTCCGTCCTGGACCATTCTCAAGTCAAATGCGCGTCAGAGAGAGAGAGAGAGAGAGAGAGAGAATGGGACCATTCTCAAGTCAATTGACTTGAGAATGGTCCAGGACGGACCGAAACGTTGTCGTCCCTTCATTTTCTAGTGTGTGGATTGGTCAACATATTTCAGCCACGTTATTGTGACTCCCCGACTAGCACCTCTTCTATCACTTCCCCTGATTTCAAGGCTGCCTTTGGTATGGTCTCTTCACACGTCATCAAAGTTAACTCACAAGACCAGACACTGGTAGAGAGCTGAGGGTTGTTAGTGGAATATATGGATATTACACAGTCGACTTGAGAATGGTCCAGGACGGACCGAAACGTCGTCGTCCCTTCACTTTCTAGTGTGTGGTCTGGTCAACATATTTACGCCACGTTATTGTGATTCCTCGTCTGCATCATCGGATAATTGTTTACTTCCAAGTCTTCCTAACATACAACAAATAACTAAATATTCGAAGCATCAAAAATACCATCAGTGAAGTTAACAGTTTTATTTACATCAAAATGCTTAGACAAAACCATCCTAATATTTGTACAATAGCCCAATAGACTTTCTTCGCTTAAAAAAAAAATCGTCAAAACTAGTTATTCAGAAAAAACTGAATAAATAATTTACGACTTCGAGACACTTCGACCAGGAAGAAAACAGAAGCAGTAACTTGAACCCCGCATACTATCCTTTTCCAAGTTACTATCCCTTCAGCACATCACCACAAAAGCTAATCCCTATGATTCAGCTTGTATCCAAGAGTGACATACTAAGTCGAACTGATTCTCAAAAACATCGAAATCTGGTGCAAGCAACAAACTATTTATCTGAGCATGATTAAATCCCCCGGTTGGTTTAGACTGTGCCACCATATCCTTGCTCCTGGAAATCGAGGATATCCTCCGTCATGCTCGAGCGGGGATCTCCACACCCTCCCATGACGGGTTTACCGTTAGACAGCATGTCACCATGTTGTGCAACATTTGTTATGCAATAGTTCGTTGTCTCAAGAGAAACAGTAGTTATATTGAACTGAGTTATAGTTGTTATCATTTGCCTTACTATTAACAATAATAATGTTATTATTTAGCCGTTGTGGGTTAGAGTAAATCACTATGTTATTGTGTATCTTGCTGCGTCTGGTAACGCTATACGAGATGGGTGAAGACGAATGTGGATGAGACTGGTGCTAGTAGGAGAGAAGTGGGTAGACGGGTCTTAGTAGGATAGCAGGTCAGGAGTGGTGGAGGAATGGGCAGCGACGGTTTCCAGTACGATAGCGGGTCAGGAGTGGTGGGGGAGTGGGCAGCGTCGGTTCTCAGTACGATAGCAGGTCAGGAGTGGTGGGGGAGTGGGCAGCGACGGTTCTCAGTACGATAGCAGGTCAGGAGTGGTGGGGGAGTGGGCAGCGAGGGTTCCCAGTACGATATCAGGTCAGGAGTGGCGGAGGAGTGGGCAGCGACGGTTTTCAGTACGATAGCGGGTCAGGAGTGGTGGGGGAGTGGGCAGCGACGTTTCCCAGTACGATAGCAAGTCAGGAGTGGGCAGCGACGGTTCCCAGTACGATAGCAGGTCATGACTGGCGGGGAAGTGGGCAGCGAGGGTTCCCAGTACGATAGCAGGTCACGATTGGTAGGGTAGTGGGCATCGACGGGTCCTAGATGGATATGAACCCAAGAGAGATGAGCAACTGGTGAAGGCAGGATGTGAGTGGGTGAGGGAAATGGGAGTTATCACGACAGCTGACAGTGTAATATATAATCTTCATGTTCCATTAAACTTACTCCTTGCCAAGTATCAATACTTTTTACAAGTTTATGATGTTCTGTAGGAATAAGATTTTTTTTTGTAGTAACCGCGGCGTGAAAACTTTTGTGTTTGCTAGTAGGTCTTTGCATAGATCAAAAGCCCAATGTTGGGTTGATGAGAGTATTGGGTTAGCAATACTCACTATTGGTGACCCAATACTCAGCCCTCGAGAGGAAACA